>NC_073625.1:89800102-90103132 GCF_029407905.1 Bubalus kerabau
GGAGACAGTGAAGGACAAGGAAACCAGGCATGCTGCAGTCCATGGGATTGCAAAGTGTTGGACATGACTTAGTGACTAAACAACAACAACAACAGCTCAGCCAGTGAGAAACCATCACCACCCTGAACTTGTGTTTTCCTACAATGGACTTTTTGTTCAAAGCAGCCCCTTCCAACTTTCTCCTTTTTCTCTATAAAGTAACCCTTCCTCTCCTATTGCAATTCCTCTGCCATTCCTAAACAAAAACACATTTTTTTTTTTTTTTTGCTGGTAAAATAACTGGCCATTTTAAGTTTGAAAGTTAAATCCAGATGATAAGTTTATATGGATGTAAATATTTTAAAATGAGGAACAATGTATTATCTTAAAGCTGTTGGCACAAAAATGCTTAGATAAATACAAAATGGAATTAATAATTCATGAGGAATTAATAATTAAGATGATTAGTGTATATTCTTTTTCACCAATTCTGCATTTCTAAAAGTTTCAATTATTTTATTTATACCAATTGTCCAAAAAGTTGGCTAGTTCATTTTTATGAGTGCAGAATAATAGTAATAACAAGTTAGATTCCTGGGAAATTTCAGCTCTTTGCTTGTATAATCTCTCTTGGTTTGTTCTCTTGTTCCTAACCATTAACTTATTAGCTTAACTTATTCCTCAACTCTGTTTTACCCACCTGCTCACTCCAAATGAGGACTTTGACCATGAGGGTCACTTTAAAGCCAAATTATAGGGGGGGGGAATGGAATGAATACGAAAAGGACTTAATGGGAATTAAATGAGAACATTCTGAAAAGTACACTTGAAATTGAAAGGAAATGGGGACATTCTCAGCAGGATAGAGTCCTGGAATTGGTGAACATTTGCCACACCAACCTGTTACTAATAAGTAGTTCCAATTTACTTATCGGAACTCATCTAAATAACCATTCTTTTTCAATTATATGCTATTTCCTTATTTCCTACTGTAAACACGTTTCACATAAGAAGTCACAGTAATGTGAAGTTAGTTTTGTTCTTGGAATTTTTGTTAAGAAAATATTTGCACATAAAATGAAAAGACCCTGTTATTAGGAAATTAGCACACATCTTTTATCCTGCCCCAAAGGCAGGATAAATCCTTTATTGTGTTTCCTTAATTTTCCTATGTCCTGTATATTTTGGACTTGACAGCACTGTGTTGTATCCTGTGTTGGTGTTTCTGTTTTGGTTAACCAGACCAAGTTCAGGATTTAGGACTTTTAGCGCCCTTCCCAAAGCATGTTAAATCAATTATGTAGGCATAGGGTAGAAGGGAAAGCATTTCTACCCAAAAGGCCCCGCTGAAACTGTTAGATTCAATTAGGTACAAATTTAGTCTTGAGGATCAGATTTTTATATTCCAAGCCCAAACTCTATTCCCTTTGTTCATTTCTATACCCACACATACATCTTGCTACCGAGGGTATGTATCCCCACCGTGCTGTCTAGCCCTGAAAAGACACAGTGATTCACAGCCATCCTTCTGAGAAGTTGAATACATTCACCAGTTGGGTTTGGAAAAAATCTGAAGGCTTCTTTTTTGGGAGAGAAGTGGGAGAGGGAATTTTTTGTTGGTTACTACAGGAGAGATTTGGGTTTTAGGTTTTATTTTCATACCAGAGTTGAGTTGCTGAGCCGGAAATCAAATTAAAACTGGCATGTCTCTGTGGCTTCATTTGCTTTTCTTCCCGCCATGGGACAAGCTGGCACCAAAGCTTTGTTTTGAAACCCTGAAATTCAAGTCTTAGACAGTCAGTGCCAGTAGTGTGAGTTGAAATTGCTTGGTTTGACTTTCCATAGGATTGTGGGGACCCAGATATAAAGATTGAATGGGAGTTTGTCTCAGCAGCTAGTAGTAAATATCTTCTTTGGTAAGGCTTGTTAAGGGATCTGGGCATTGTCTTACAAAATGTTTAAAGATTAAACTTGCACCAGCCTTTCTTCTACTGTATAGAGATAGTACCTTATTTATGGGAGAAAAGATGTACTAAGGCCAATAGAAGGAAGTGAGGTTTGTTTTGTTTTGAAGGAGACTTTTCAGGGATCATGTTAAAGAAGGAGAAGAAACTGGGGCAAACAAAATTTGTTCAATGTGCTGCTGCTAAGTCACTTCAGTCGTGTCCGACTCTGTGCCATCCCACAGACGGCAGCCCACCAGGCTTCCCTGTCCCTGGGATTCTCCAGGCAAGAACACTGGAGTGGGTTGCCATTTCCTTCTCCTTGTGAAAGTTAGATGAATGCATATCATGTGAGGCACTTAGAACAGAGCCTGGCGCATAGTAAGTACTTTGTTGCTGCTGCTAAGTCACTTCAGTCGGAGGGTACTGCAAAAAAATGGATGAAGAAGATTTTATAGACATTTTGCTGTATATTACGAGCAGCATTCTCTTTGCAAACACATTGAGAAACTTACAAATTTCAATAGCTTTTAAGTGCCTCCTCCTACCTTTTTTTTCCCTATAAGGTTGGATTCCTTTAAGATGGAATTCTTAAGCACTTATACAGATTAAAAAGTAATAATGGTCTGGATTTATTCTCTTAGTAAGTTGCACAGTTCACCTAATATCCTAGTTTTATATTCAGGAAGAATTTTAAATCTCTCCTTTCATTAGTTTTTGTTTAATATTAGATTTTGAATTTGGAAATATCTCTGATCCAAGTCAATGTAATGGGAGATTTAATTATTTCTCTTTATTATTTTTTTATCCAGTATTTGATTTTATAATTAAAATTATTTCTAAATTCGGGCAATATAATATGTTATTGATTAATAGAGGGGTCAGGACATGTGACGTTCACTGTAACTGCAGTCTAGTCAACTACTTATGCACAAAAATGAAGATCAAGTGAGAGATAATATAGACACCTGCAACCACGAGGCTCCTTGTACTCATCCTCTTTTTTTTTCCTCCCTCACCAATATCATATATTAGAATTGTCTTACAAATAGTCACAGACTATAAATTTGGAAGGGAGAAATATAGAGAGGGGAATGCTCCTGCATTTATCATGTGGAAATGATAACAAACCAGGTGGTTCAAAATCCCTTGAGTCAAGTTCAACTGGAAGAATGAAATTCGAATGTTGTTGATGTGCTTTTAAAGATTTCGTTCCAGCTAGATTGCCTGTGGGTTTAACATTTACAGTGCGGTCCAGGTATGAATTTGAGAGGAGGAAAATGGATTCTGGTTATTTTTCCAGAATAATTTTATTTTTGTTTTTGTCATTGTTTTTGGCCTTGGACAGACTTATCTAGTGTACACACAAACACAGATGTTGTGGTTTAGAAGTGTGATAAAGACTCATTTTTTCCCCTAAAAACAAAGCAAAAACCCTCTCTGCTTACCTACTAGACGATAAAATTGGACTGAAAAGCTTCTCATGAATGGTAGACTTGGTGTGAAATGTGAAGTTTCTGTTTAGTGTCTCTCAGCCTGCGTACTTCATACATTATTTCTTATGAGGTATATTTGAAGATACATAGGCCTAAAGAGAAAGCTGATACGAGTGTGAACCTTGGACTAATGATACCTCACATGAGTTAACAAGGAATGGTGATAGCAAAACCTTTCAAATTAGGGAAGAGGAAAGCCACATACATATTGTGACAGATTTAAAAAACACGAATGTTTGTAATTACACATCTGTACTTAATTTCATTAAATTTCCCTAGTTACTCAAATCTGACTCAATGTAAACTAAAGTTATACTGCTATGCAAAGCACAGAGTTGTTGGTTACTCTAGCTGGATATTTAGTTAGTAGCTAATTAGAAGAGTTTAACCAGGAATTAGAGAATGTGATTATTTTATTTGGGAAAAAGTTAAAGACATTAAGTATGATTAAAATGTATTTTTAATCCATATTTTATGAAAACTATAATGCAGATGACACCACCCTTATGGCAGAAAGTGAAGAGGAACTAAAAAGCCTCTTGAAGAAAGTGAAAGTGGAGAGTGAAAAAGTTGACTTAAAGCTCAACATTCAGAAAATGAAGATCATGGCATCCGGTCCCACCACTTCATGGGAAATAGATGGGGAAACAGTGGAAACAGTGTCAGACTTTATTTTTCTAGGCTCCAAAATCACTGCAGATGGTGACTGCAGCCATGAAATTAAAAGACACTTACTCCTTGGAAGGAAAGTTATGACCAACCTAGATAGCATATTCATAAGCAGAGACATTACTTTGCCAACAAAGGTCTGTCTAGTCAAGGCTATGGTTTTTCCTGTGGTCATGTATGGATGTGAGAGATGGACTGTGAAGAAGGCTGAGAGCCAAAGAATTGATGCTTTTGAACTGTGGTGTTGGAGGAGACTCTTGAGAGTCCCTTGGACTGCAAGGAGATCCAACCAGTCCATTCTGAAGATCAGCCCTGGGATTTCTTTGGAAGGAATGATGCTAAAGCTGAAACTCTAGTACTTTGGCCACCTCATGCAAAGAGTTGACTCATTGGAAAAGACTCTGATGCTGGGAGGGATTGGGGGCAGGAGGAGAAGGGGACGACAGAGGATGAGATGGCTGGATGCCATCACTGACTCGATGGACGTGAGTCTGAGTGAACTCCAGGAGTTGGTGATGGACAGGGAGGCCTGGCATGCTACAGTTCATGGGGTTGCAAAGAGTCGGACACGACTGAGCGACTGAACTGAACTGACTGATAATGCTTAGAAGTGGAATGAATGGAGAAAGTCTCTGTTTATTTAGGCATTAATGTACTCTTGCTTTCCACATCAGTCCTCAGAGGAGAAGTGGGGAAAGAGTGAGTCAAATTAATCATGCTGAAGGCAAGTCACAGGCTAGGTCCAATTTAATGTCTATACTTGATAGATAATATCATGGCCACACTAGTCAACTTTTAGGTGAATTCAGACTTTAATGAATTTCAGGATCAGAAGAATTCTGAGAAGTATTAAGGCTGAAAATAAAAAAAAAAAACTCCTACTGAACTGAAGAAAATAAAGCCAAAGAATCCTAACTTCCAGGAACTGAAGGAACCTCAGCCCCAATTCCAGAAAAGACTCTGAAATAATTCTTACCCACAGGTGAGTATCTACCAATTCTAAAAAAAACTCCTCTTTCTAGAGGAAAGCATTCTACTGTGTTCTTTAATGAGTACAAATTATGAGGATTTTCCTTTGAAAACCTGAATCCCAACTACTTTAGCAGAGTTCATGGATGGGTGATCATCCTGGTATGATTCAGAGACAAGACCCATATAAGAACACACAACCTCCTGACATTATTAGAAATGTACCCAGAAAATTAAATTGAAGGGAACATTTTTCAGCTTTTGAACTCTTCTTTCCCTCCAAAGTGATATGTTATTTTGCTTGAAAACATGTCAGAAATATAAGAACCAACCCACTGATTAGTTTCTGCCATCATGCTTCTGAGATAGTTGAGGATCAAATGAGCCATTAGATGAAAAAGTGCTTGAGAATCTCAGCTGTTAAAATGTGAGTGATTATTTCAATGACTCTGACCCTGACAAGCTATACTTCGTTAGGCTATCAATTAAAACTCACTAGGTCTCAGTGGCTTCATGAGAAAATGGGGAGGTTGGATTAATTGATATTTAAGATTGTTTTTGGTTCTAACATTCTATGATTTCAAGATGTTTGATTTTCAGTTAATTCAAGTCTGTTTACAAAAAAGCTGATCATCCCAAAGATATTCCTGAAATTGGGTCTTAAAATCATGGGTCTGGAAATATTTGTTCAGTAGGTATTTCTTTTAAAAAATAATTCCTGTTCTCTTATAACCTGGGTTATTTAGGGTAGACCTTCAGAGTCCTGTATACTCTTCTACTTCAAAAGAGGGCCAAACTTTTCTGGTGAAGAAGTTCCAATTATACACCAAACATAATCAGAAGGATCTGGCAGGATATATTGCCTATACTGTCCAGAATTTTCACATTTTATGCTGGTTTGGGAGCTTGGTTTTTGTTAAGTATTTTCCAACATCTCATCGCTCTTAATTGAACCCTGAAGGCTTTTCTTGGCAGTTGATCTCAGCCTTCACTAAGTCTGAGAAGGCCCCTCAATGTGGGCAGAAGCAGTGTACTGTTAAGAGTCCTTGATTTCTCTCTCAAGGTTCTGCTTAGGCAAACAGAGACCAACTCCTGCTGCTTGATTGATGCCCAGGCAAGATTTTCCAAGATAGAGATTGCTGGTGCATAGGGTTTAAAACAAACCCCCAGTGGTTGCCAGGGGATGTGGTTTTGAGACTGGAGGTTATATATTCACATCTCCCTATTCCTCTTGGAGTCACTTCTTCTGTTTTCTAGAGGGTAAAGGGAGTTGGCTAACAAAATTGAGCAAATTCGTGATTGATGGCGCTTTCCCTCTCTTGAAATTCATTACTATTTCTTAAGGTCTGCAAGTCAATGGTTTGAAAGCTCTTCAAAAGTCTGAATGGTGACAAAGTTTAGTTTCTGCTGTCTTTGTGCTTTTCTCATGTAAGGCTAGACATGGTTTTTAATTTTTATATTTTTTCAACTTTAAAAAATATAAAGCAGCTTTAAAAGGTTACTTTTCATTTATAGTTATTACAAAATATTGGCTATATTCCCATATTGTATAATACATCCTTGAGCCTTTCTTTCACCCAATAGTTTATACTTCCCACTCCCCAGTCTCTGTACTGCCCCTTCCACTTCCTGCTGGTAACCACTGGTTTGCTCTCTCTATAAATTTGAAAACAAATTTATAGGAAGAAGTGTTGCTTTGTATAATTGTTCATATCAAGGTAAGGTAGTGGCACTAATGAATTTGGATTGTGTTATTGGCTAAAAACCGAGACATAGCCTAAATTACAGTGAAGGAAAGAATGACCCCAGCACTCTTTACTGTCATGAAGGATATTGATGTTTGATGAAATGATTTTGAATTCTATCAAAGCAGCCTTATCACTAACAAATAATAAAGTGTCACAGGAGAAGAGGAAAGGCTGGAGGTGATCTCTGGGTTCTCTATTGCAATTAAGTTAGTCTGCATACAAGCGAGTGACATGACTGTGTCCATAGTTTACTAGACAAGGCTTCCACTATATGCAGCTCATGGTCAGCAGGGCCAAGGCCGGCCTGATCTCTTATACCCAGTGAGGGCTGCGGTATAAAGAAGTTTATACATTTGGAAGAAAGAAATCACCAAATGTATATAAGTGATCAAAAATTTATTTTATTTTGAACTTTTATAAAAATAACCCACTCATAGAAAATCAGATATTAGAAGACCAGAAAAAAATCATGCAAATTCCTACTACCCGTTGACAACCAACAGTAACAGTCTATTTCTAGCAATCTCTTTTCCTAAGCATTTTCAATCATGATTGTGATGATGTTGTATATAAAATTTTGTATTTGCCTTTTCTCATTTAGTACTTTATTCTCCCCCTCTCCCCAGCTTTACTGAGGTATAATTGACATAGAATGTTGTGTAACAGTGTAAAATGTGATGGTTTGATATACATTATATATTTTCATTTTTTTCATTTGATTAAGTTCCTTTGTAGAACTTGACAATAGAAATATAAAGCTGATCACTGAATAGACACTATTTTAGGTCCTCTTTAATTTACAATGCCTCAAGATTTCCTAGTATGCTGATATTCATAATTATCATTTTAGTGGGCATCACATTCCATCAGTTGTTGTACCATAGTTAAATCATTCCCCTACCATCCAAAGTCCTAGATGTTTCCTGATTTTCCATTTCTTGTCAGTATAAATAATGGTAGGATGAGTATGTTATTCTATGGCCATTCCACCCTGAATGCGCCCAATCTCATCTGATCTTGAATGAGTATGTTAGTACATATATATTTTTTCCTGCTTGTGAATCATTTTCTTAGGATAAATTCCCAAAGGTGAGATTCCTGGTACAAATGTCATGGGCACTTTTTTTGATTCCTGATACACAGTCAGACTACTTTCTAAAATCAACAACAGAAGGTTCCAAACTTGCAAATTAAACCATTCCACCACAATTTCATTGCCCGGTCCAGTATTCTTGAACTTCCCTGGTGGCTCAGATGGTAAAGAATCCACCTGCAATGTGAGAGGCCTGGGTTCGATCCCTGGGGTGGGAAGAGCCCCTGGAGGAGGGCATGGCAATCCACTCCAGTATACTTGCCTGGAAAAAACCCAATGGATGAGGAGCCTCGTGGGCTACAGTGCATGGGGTCGCCAAGAGTCAGACATGACTGTGAGACTAAGCACAGCACAACACCACAATTTCATGAGGAGTGAATATTAGGACTTTATTTCTTAGCATTTATTGAGTAGCATTTATTTTGCTCTACATGGTACACAGTGTATGAATTACTTCTTATAATTTCAGCATGTGTCATTTGTTTTTATTCAAGCATTTTTCCACATTATATACAATCTCATTGTTACCATAACTGAAATTTTAAATAATGGCTACATAAATGTGAACTGTGAATGGCTACATAACTGTGATCCTAAAGGAAATCAGTCCTGAATATTCATTGGAAGGACTTATGCTAAAGCTGAAACTCCAATACTTTGGCCACCTGGTGGGGAAAACTGACTCATTTGAAAAGACCCTGAGGCTGGGAAAGATTGAGGGCAGGAGGAGAAGGCGACAACAGAGGATGGTTAGATGGCAACACTGACTTGACGGACATGAGTTTGAGCAAGCTCCGGGAGTTGGTGATGGACAGGGAAGACTGGCGTGATGCAGTCCACGGGGTTGCAAAGAGTGGGACACGACTGAGCAACTGAACTGAACTGACTGAACTGTGCATGTAACATGAATATAACTGTAGTTTGTTCAACATTTATTTACTGATATGTCAGTCATTTTCAAATTCTCACTGTTGCAAATTACAAGAACATCTTTGAGGTATAAATGTATTTTCTAAAAATTTGTCATTTTTTTTTCCTTTATGAGAGATACTCAGCATGTCAGTCCTTCTTCAAGTCATCATTGAGCAACAGAACTTTAAAGAACATCAGAAATTATCTCAACCAGCTTGCTCACTTTGTAAAAGAAACATATGAATGTTGCTGTGAAAAAGAATTTTTTCTTTCCTTTCTTGCTTTAATTCTCTTTAAGATGACTGTATCTGTGCCCTAAAGGAAGCAGAGATGGGAAGTTAGATACTCCTTGCAGCTACAAAGGACATCTCTCAGGTAACAGTCTTTGGCTACCCAGTCCATGATGAAAATCATGTGGGTGACTGCTGATATATCCAATATGCATTGTTCTGAGCCAGTCTGGTTTGAGAGTCCTTACAGTACTCCCTACACCATTGTCTCTTTCCCACTGGACATGCTTCTCCTTCACACACTTTCCATCCATCTCCCTCTTGTGTGATGAGCTATTGAGTCACAGAGCAGGAACAAAAACCTGGTGTCCTTATTCCTAACTCAGTGATGAAACATGAGGGACAAATGGGAAATGTTACTCTGGTGTTGATTTATCTGCTGGCCAAATACATTTTTGAGAGATTAAATCAGAATTTTGCTGTTTGTTTTCAATTTTAAACTGACTGATTTTCTTCTGTCTTTAGCTTTCATTATCTTCCTGATTACAATAAGAAGTCTCCAAGTTGAGTCTTTTGGCTAACCTTGAGAAATCTTGTTGTTCTCCATTGCTTCATCTTTTTTCTCTTTCTTTGTGTCAACATTCCCTTTCTTTCATATTTGTTCCTCCTCTCTGAAGTATTCTTTTGATGTAACCAATAAGTGATTATGGGGCAGAAAAAGTACTGCTTCACTTCCCCCCCCCCTGATTTTTGGGTAATGGAAAAAGAAAATTTAAAAAAAATGGGAGCCAGGTGACTTACTTTTGATTCTAAGTTCTAGGACTTGTCACGTGTATTGCTATAACCTTAGGTAAGTTATAGCAATCTGTCTATACCTCAGTTTTCTTACCTATAAGACTGGCCTAATATTATAACTTCCCTCATAGAGTTGTTTGAGGATTAAATAAGACAAGTAAATCATAAAGGTTCCATAAAAAAATGTTTGTTGTTATTTACTGAATCAGAATAAGAAAAAAAAATGTGCTATAGACTCTAGTTTTTAAGTGCAAGTATACCCTGAAATTGCCAACATCCACTGGATCATGGAAAAAGCAAGAGAGTTCCAGAAAAACATCTATTTCTGCTTTATTGACTATGCCAAAGCCTTTGACTGTGTGGATCACAATAAACTGTGGAAAATTCTTCAAGAGATGGGAATACCAGACCACCTGACCTGCCTCTTGAGAAATTTGTATGCAGGCCAGGAAGCAACAGTTGGAACTGGACATGGAACAACAGACTGGTTCCAAATAGGAAAAGCAGTTCGTCAAGGCTGTATATTGTCACCCTGTTTATTTAACTTATATGCAGAGTACATCATGAGAAACGCTGGGCTGGAAGAAGCACAAGCTGGAATCAAGATTGCTGGGAGAAATATCAATAACCTCAGATATGCAGATGATACCACCCTTATGGCAGAAAGTGAAGAGGAACTCAAAAGCCTCTTGATGAAAGTGAAAGTGGAGAGTGAAAAAGTTGGCTTAAAGCTCAACATTCAGAAAATGAAGATCATGGCATCTGGTCCCACCACTTCATGGGAAATAGATGGGGAAACAGTGGAAACAGTGTCAGACTTTATTTTTTTGGGCTCCAAAATCACTACAGATGGTGACTGCAGCCATGAAATTAAAAGACGCTTACTCCTTGGAAGGAAAGTTATGACCAACCTAGATAGCATATTCAAAAGCAGAGACATTACTTTGCCAACAAAGGTCCGTCTAGTCAAGGCTATGGTTTTTCCTGTGGTCATATATGGATGTGAGAGTTGGACTGTGAAGAAGGCTGAGAGCCAAAGAATTGATGCTTTTGAACTGTGGTGTTGGAGGAGACTCTTGAGAGTCCCTTGGACTGCAAGGTGATCCAACCAGTCCATTCTGAAGGAGATCAGCCCTGGGATTTCTTTGGAAGGAATGATGCTAAAGCTGAAACTCCAGTACTTTGGCCACCTCATGCGAAGAGTTGACTCGCTGGAAAAGACTCTCATGCTGGGAGGGACTGGGGGCAAGAGGAGAAGGGGACGACAGAGGATGAGATGGCTGGATAGCGTCACTGACTCAATGGACGTGAGTCTGAGTGAACTCCGGGAGTTGGTGATGGACAGGGAGGCCTGGTGTGCTGCGATTCATGGGGTCACAAAGAGTCGGACACGACTGAGCGACTGATCTGATCTGATCTGATCTGATACCCTGAAAATTAAGCTGACCAATCTTTCTTATTTAGTGTTTTAGTTGAATTATTTTAAACAAGGTATTTGAATTTTTTGAATGCAGTATCTCATCTAATCCTCAAAGCAACCTAACTATATGAATGAATTATCCTTAGTGTGTGGATGAGGAAAATAATCTTACAGAGATTACATACCTTGTCCAAGGTCATCTAGAGAATGCCCAAACAGGATTTCTAGCCAATTTGGGCTATATATACCTCTTTTCAACAACTAGCCTATAGTAGTTATATCAGAGGAAAAGTAATTTAGAGTTAAAAGGCAGAAATCTTAGGAAATGAAACTGTGAATACCTTGGGTTTCTAAGAGAGGAGAGAAAGGTGCTTAAAATACCGAGAATAAAATGCCCATGTTAACAAGTGACTAAGTAACTAATGTTTGGAGAAGGCAATGGCACCCCACTCCAGTACTCTTGCCTGGAAAATCCCATGGATGGAGGCGCCTGGTAAGCTGCAGTCCATGGGGTCGCTACGAGTTGGACAGGACTGAACGACTTCACTTTCATTTTCACTTTCATGCATTGGAGAAGGCAATGGCAACCCACTCCAGTGTTCTTGCCTTGAGAATCCCAGGGACAGGGGAGCCTGGTGGGCTGCCGTCTCTGGGGTCACACAGAGTCGGATACAACAGAAGCGACTTAGCAGCAGCAGCAGCCGCAAGTAACTAACGTTACCTACGTGACAGGTGGCATCAAAGTCATCTTTCCCAGAATGAGTCACCAACAGTGGTTGGGGGGATCATGCTTAACATTCCTGGGCAGTTTAAAAGGACAGACAATAGTAAATAACAGGAAATAATAAAATAACTTGAAATTTTAAAAAATATTATACACAAAGTCATGATGAAAAAGAATAATTTTCCTTCTTTCCGTGGGGAGCTTCCCAACCCAGGAATTGAACCCAGGTCTCTGGCACTGCAGGCAGATTCTTTGCCAAATGAGCCACCAGGGAAGTCCAAGAATACTGGAGTGGGTATGCTATCCCTTCTCCAGAGGATCTTCCTGACCCAGAAATCAGACCCGGGTCTCCTGAATTGCAGGCGGATTCTTTACCAGCTGATCTACCAGGGAAGCCCAATAGTTTTCCTAATAATCCTCGAATAAAGTTTTAACCTTTAAGAAAGACTAGTATTTCCTCCTCAATTAAACCACACAGTTTCTGATTATAAGAGGTCCCATGTCCAAATGCTTCATCTGGCATTCTTCTCTCTTTGTCCTTGTTTAGTTGCTGTCATGTTTGACTCTGCAATCCCATGGACTGCAGCACTCCAGGCTTCCCTGCCTTTCACGATCTGAAATTTGCTCACACTCATGTCCATTGAGTCAGTGATGCCATCTAACCACCTCATTCTCTGTTGCCCCCTTCTTCTTCTATCTTACCTCTAAGAAATTGAAAACTAGGCATATTCTCTAGAAACTGGGGATAATCGTTCCTAATATCGCTTTTGTCTTCCTGTGGATTAGAGCTTGCAAATGTTGTCTGTTGCCCTCTCATGCCTTTCTCCCATAGCCCTGCCCTTGCCTTCTGTTCATCTCCCCCATCCTCTGAATAAGGGACACAGGTAAGGACTGAATGATAACTGTGACAGAATTTAACGGTCGTTTGGCCCAAACCTTCCTCAGCCCATATTCTTTTACTGTTGTATCAGATGAGCTGAAAGGGAGTACTAAAAATGATCCAAGGAGTTTCCATGGCCATGGAGCCTGCATGTCCAATTTCAAAATCAGAATTAATGTTAAACTGATACATTGCTTGAGGGTTAAAAGTTGTTGTTGTTTTTTTTTTTCCCCTGAAAAATTACGCTAGAACATTGATTCCTAACTTAAAGGTCCTTGACTTCCTCCCTCCCAGATATCTATGAAGAATAGGGATGTATGTTATTAACAGTGTGGTTTTTTTTTTTTTTTAATTCAGAAATAATATATTCACCAAAGGCTAAAAATTTAAGTTTCTTTGTATTTTGTTATAAGTGGTTGTGTCAGTTCCTAATCAGGAGTTCTAACTAAAAATTTTGTCTTAGATGCTAAAGGTGCAAAACTAATGAGCCATTCACGATGTTTGTTTCATGGATTCAGCTACCACCTATACTCTTAGGGCCACAAACCCTTATTTTTTAAAGTTAATCTTTCTCTCTCTCTCAACTTCAAAATCAAATATCCAACTCCCTTACACCTATAGACTGCCAGATGTTGTACTGTACTGTAACTGTAAGTCACTTCAGTCGTGTCCGACTCTGTGCGACCCCAGAGACGGCAGCCCACCAGGCTCCCCCGTCCCTGGGATTCTCCAGGCAAGAACACTGGAGTGGGTTGCCATTTCCTTCTCCAATGCATGAAACTGAAAAGTGAAAGTGAAGTCGCTCAGTCATGTCTGACTCTTAGCGATCCCATGGACTGCAGCCCACCAGGCTCCCCCGTCCCTGGGATTCTCCAGGCAAGAACACTGGAGTGGTGCCAGGGTCCAGCCCCGGTGGATCCAGGAAATTCGAAGCGGGGACGGCGTCGGCGAGGTTCAGGAAACAACTGCTTAATTAAACGTTAATTAAGGATATAAAGAGTAATAGAATAAGGATAGCTCAGTGAGGAAATTCAGTGGAGAAAAGAGGCTGAAATAAGGATAGCTCAGTGAGGAAATTCAGTGGAGAAAAGAGGCTGAATAATTCAACCAGAAGGTGAGAGAAAGAACGACATGGGGAGACCAAGTTTCGGTGAACAAGGCCCGCACTTTATTTTCCAAAGTAGTTTTTATACCTTAAGTTATGCATAGAGGATAATGGGGGAAGGGGTAGAGTCATGCAGTAAGCCAGGCTTTCTTCCTGCAAACTTATCATATGCAAAAGTTTACGTGATTTGCATCATCTTCTGGCCCAGAGGCCTGTTAACATTTTAAGACCCTTTCTTCAGAAAACTTATTTTTCTCTAAAGGTGATTGGTCAGGAGCCACCCTCCAAAAGCATTAGATAAAGTTGCATTCCTATAGGGCAAAGGTGTGGTGGGCTATAACAAGAAAAAGAATTAACTCAAGGGTCCAAGGTTACAAACACTGCGAGGGACACAGCAGGTAAGGGATATGGAGACTTAGCAGCAAACATTGGCCCAACAAGTGAAAAACCCTTCACCAATACAATTTCTAATCAATCTTTCAACTGCTCAAAGGAATCTGTATTTAGACAGTTTAGAACATCTCATGCCTCTCACAGTTGGGAGGCTCTGAACAATCACATGTGGCCGGAAAAACCTATTCAGGCAGGCTAGAGGATTTCCAAAGGAGTTTGTAGGTTGAAACACTGTCACACCCAGGAATTATTAACTGGAGCTGTAAGCTAACTCTTTTTTCAGAGAGAGGTAGTGGGGGACAGGCCCCCGTAAAGTCAGAGGTGTAGGTGAAAGCACAAAGCAGAAAGTAGGCAGACTGTGGTTTTGGGGGTAGATGCTCGAGAATTTCCAGGGGGACTCCTGAGGCTTGATCCTGCCTTTGCGTATGCCGAGCCTCCTTCCTCATGACCTTTGCCATGGGCGGAGCTCCTGCTCCCGGCAGTGATAGAATTCTAGATAAGCTATTCCAGATCCTGAAAGATGATGCTGTGGAAAGTGCTGCACTCAATATGCAATATGCACTCAATATGCAATATGCTGGCTCCCGGCAGAGTGGGTTGCCATTTCCTTCTCCAATGCATGAAAGTGAAAAGTGAAAGTGAAGTCGCTCAGTCGTGTCTGACTCTTAGCGACCCCATGGACTGCAGCCCACCAGGCTCCTCTGTCCATGGGAGTTTCCAGGCAAGAGTACTGGAGTGGGGTGCCATTGCCTTCTCCGAGATGTTGTACTGTTGCTTCAAACTAAACTCATCTCTCTCCTCATTCCCAGCCTCCTCTTGACTTCCCTATTTTCATGAACCCATCACCCTCTTAACCATTGCTAAGAAAGACAGTAGAGAATCACTGTCTTCATAGCAGCACTATTTACAATAATCAAGACATGGAAGCAACCTAAATGTCCATCAATAAAGGAATGAATACAGAAGATGTGGTACCTATATACAATGGAATATTACTCAACCATAAAAAGGAAAAAATTGCATCATTTGTAGATTCCAGGATGGACCTAGAGAGTATCATACAGAGTAAAGTAAGTCAGAAAGAATAAAAAAAAATTGTATATTAATGTACATATGTGGAATTTACAAAAATGGTATAGATGATCTTATTTGCAAAGCAGAAATAGAGACACAGACATAGAGAACAAACACATGAATACCAAGGGGAAAAGGAAATATATAGATGAATTGGGAGATTGGGATTGACATATATACACTACCGTGTATAAAATCGGAGAAGGCAATGGCCCCACTCCAGTACTCTTGCCTGGAAAATCCCATGGACGGAGGAGCCTGATAGGCTGCAGTCCATGGGGTCGCTGAGGGTCAGACATTACTGAGCGACTTCACTTTTACTTTTCACTTTCATGCATTGGAGAAGGAAATGGCAACCCACTCCAGTGTTCTTGCCTGGAGAATCCCAGGGAAGGGGGAGCCTGGTGGGCTGCCATCTATGGGGTCGCACAGAGTCGGACACGACTGAAGCATAGCATAGCATGTATAAAATAGATAACTAATGAGAACCTACTGCATAGCACTGGGAGCTCTACTTAGCGTACAGTGGTGAAGTGAATGAAAAGAAAGTTCAAAAGGGAGGGGATTTATGGACATGTATGGCATATTAATTCTGCTGTACAGTAGAATTAACTAACAGAATATTGGAAAGCAACTATACACCAATAAATATTATTTTTTTTAAAAAACAATCACTCTTACTTTCTTCATCTCTCTCTTTTTCCAAATGCAGCCATTTAATTCCATCATTTCATTTATTTTAGAAATATCACTCAGTCACAGTTGATAGTATCATTTAAAAAGTCCAAAATTGTCTCCTTTCTTCTCCTCTGTAAAGTACATTCAATCCATAGCCATTACAGATCTGATTACAGTATTTCGGTTTTTAAAATCTGTTCAGTATCACCCAGAGAACAAATCCAAATCTCAAGCAAGCATACAAGGCCTTTTAATATGAGGCCTCAGTCAAACACACCATCTCATCTGATGGTATTTCTGATCCATAGCTTCTAACCATCTATGGAAATACCCACACACTCTCTGGTCTCGTCACTGTCCTCTGCCAGCACTGCTCTTCCCCTCCTACTTTGTCTTGTTAATCTCTACTCATTTATCTTTATTTATTATTTTTTTAATATAAATTTATTTATTTTAATTGGAGGTTAATTACTTTACAATATTGTATTGGTTTTGCCATACTGCAACATGAATCCAGCTCTTGCCACCTATCTTTAGCTTTTATTTCAAATGTAACTGCTCATTCCTTTTCATTGTACCCCATGGTATAATTTTCTTCATGTAATCATCCATTTGTTCATACATTCATCCATTTATTTATTTATCCAAATATTTGTTGGGAGTCTTGTATGTATTCTAGCTAATAATACAGCAGAGAATAATGCAAAGTCCTTACCTCATAGTTTTTTTTTTATACATTCTAGTATGAAATAAATAAATAAAGGTTGATATAGTGTGATTCAGGTAGTGACAGTATCAGAAACAGAAATCGAACAGTTTGAGAGGAAAGAAGGTGACAGAGGTTGGGGAGAGTAGCTACATTCAGTCAAGAGATCAGGAAAGGTTTCTATAAGGAGGTGAGAGTTGAATAGATATTTTAATAAAGTGCAAGAGTCATACTGGTGAAGTTCTAAAGGGTGGTGTATAGGCCATGAGAGAAATAAGAATCAAGAATAAAGTCTAGGCTCAAGACAAGGGCATCTGGGTAAATGACAACATCATTTCCTGGGATGAAGAATATTAAAAGAGCACAAGATAGGCAGAGGATATATTTATTACACACATTTATTTACAGATTTATCTCTCTCATTAGTTTATAGATTCCTCGAATATAGGTTCTATGTTTTCTTTGACTTTGGATGAAATAAAATGGGCAAAATATTTTAAAACAGGGAGAATTGTTCATGGGTATGGCTCAATAAAAGGCCACTAAGTGGCAAAAATGTTGGAGAAGGCAATGGCACCCCACTCCAGTACTGTTGCCCGGAAAATCCCATGGACGGAGGAGCCTGGAAGGCTGCAGTCCATGGGGTCGCTGAGGGTCAGACATGACTGAGCGACTTCACTTTCACTTTTCACTTTCATGCATTGGAGAAGGAAATGGCAACCCACGCCAGTGTTCTTGCCTGGAGAATCCCAGGGACAGCGGAGCCTGGTGGGCTGCCATCTACGGGGTCGCACAGAGTCGGACATGACTAAAGTGACTTAGCAGCAGCAGCAGTAAGCGGCAGAAATGTTAGGGACCTCTTTGCTAAAGTATTTCTACAGTGGTGTCTAGCTCTCTAATTGTATTGCATTTAAGTCTAAAAATTTTAAGATGAGCATTACCCAGGAGTTGAAAATCAAATACTTACTACCAATGGGTATTCAGAATAATATTCCATGTACAAAACATTATCTTTTTCACTAGAAGCTTTCAAGTTAAAAATAACATCTTCAATATGATGTAGAAAAAAATGAATAGAATGGCAAAAAATGTTAACTGAAATATAGTTAATAATATCTAAGTCCTGAAGTGAAACTTAAAACTCAATGCCATCTGTTTTTGATTACTCATATGAGCTCTCTCTTTTCCAAACATTCATCACACAGATCACTTATCACATACTAAAGAGCCAGCCCAAGGGTATAGGAAGAACAGAGGGAATGGGAAGATAGGCTACAGCCCATTTCTACCACTTAGTTTATTGGAAACCATTATGAGCTCTCAGAACCTGATTTTTGTTGACTGAAATGGGAGCAAACACGTCGGCTCCACCCATCTCATAAGGTTAGCCAAGTGGCTTCATGGACTTAAAAGCTTTTTGTAAACAATAAAGCTTCATTCACAAAGTGATTCCTTTTCAGTTCAGTTCAGTTCAGTTGCTCAGTCATGTCTGACTCTTTGCGACCCCATGAACCACAGCATGCTAGGCCTCCCTGTCCATCACCAGCTCCCAAAGTCCACCCAAACCCATGTCCATTGAGTCGGTGATGCCATGCAACCATCTCATCCTCTGTCATCCCCTTCTCTTCCTGCCCTCAATCTTTCTCAGCATCAGGAGCTTTTCAAATGAGTCAACTCTTCGCATCAGGTGGCCAAAGTACTGGAGCTTCCGCTTCAACATCAGTCCCACCAGTGAACACCCAGGACTGATCTCCTTTAGGATGGACTGGTTGGATCTCCTTGCAGTCCAAGGGACTCTCAAGAGTCTTCTCCAACACCACAGTTCAAAAGCATCAATTCTTTGGCGCTCAGCTTTCTTTATAGTCCAACTCTCACATCCATACATGACCACTGGAAAAACCACAACCATGCCTAGATGGACCTTTGTTGACAAAGTAATGTCTCTGCTTTTTAATATGCTGTCTAGGCTTTTATTTATGATATATTAGTATTTGCCTCTTTTCCAGGTACTACAAGGCCTACAAACATTAATAAAACACAATCCCTATTCCCTAAGAGCTTAACCTATGGTGGGAAAATAGGAACATAATCAAGGAACAAGAGAGATGGACAGCAAGATGCAGGTGTTACTACTGCCAGTGTTGCTTGCATTGTAATGATTGGTGTACACATTCATTTCCCAAAGAGGCAGTAAATTCCTAAGTGGTAGAGACCATATCTTGAATAATATTCTTGTACTTCACTATTGACAGAAGTTCAGTCCAGTTGAAGTTGGGACCTCAAAATTATTAATAGCTAAATGAATGCATCCAAACAGGGAGCTGAGCCAATGAATCATCACTATAAATATAAACATAATATAAATCTCCTACTCCATATACACAGTTCCCTTGCTCTGCCCTGTGTCTCCCTGCTTTTGGACTTTGGAATGTCCACTTTATAGAAGTAAATTAGTTTTTTTGGGGGGGCGGGGAGGGGGCTGGATTCCTTAACCTTGGTGTCAGGATTGCTCTTTCATAAATATTTCTGAAGACATTCTTGAAAGATACGCACACCTAAATTTTCTTAAGACAAGTATATTTCCTATAAATGTTTTGCAAAGTTAGTTCAATCTCTTGAAACTTGTAGAAAAATAGTTTGGGGGCATAGTTCTCCTTATTCACTGATTTTGATATCTTTTATAATAGCTTATTATAGATATTTTAGTGACTGCTTGTAGTAAAATTCCCTAGCACCCAGAGGGGTCATCACGAAGGTTACATCCCGACACCTCCAGCTTAAACTGGTCAGTTGCAGTGAGGTTATTACAGATGAAGGAAGCAGCTGCAAAATGACACACTTTTCTCGGAAACTTGGTTTCTATGGTCTTAATCCAAACTTGCTATCTCTTCTGAATACACACTTTTGTGCAATGATGTTTTTCCTGAGTGCATCCCAAACACAAAGTGCCAATTTTAAGTATGACTCAGCATGAGTATTTAATTTGCCTGACTTCACAGGATAAATGGCTTATGACCTTGTAAAATACAGGAAATGACCATTTGATCATGAGTGGTATGTAATTATCTTTTCATGCCCCTTAGAGGTGATGGTATTCAGTAGATATTTCATCAAATAAGTGTAATTAACTGAATTTTTCAGAGCATATGAATTTTGTTGTTGGAACATGTTGATTTGGACATGGGAAACATGATAATGTACTGGGGAATGTCTTCTTTCAGAAATCAGGAAACCAAGATTCTGGTTCCATCTTTGTTAGTAATCCATCTTTGTCACTAACTCACTCAATAACTTTGGATAAACAATTTCACTTTTGAAATCCACTGTTCTTACTAGTTAAATGAGAGAATTTTACTAAGTCCATGACAATCATTTCCAGTTGGAACATTCTTTGGTGTTAATCACTTAAAAATTTTTTATTGAAATTGTTAATCATTTTTAGCATTAGATAGTATAAAGTTAATTTATTACTTAGTCTAGGAAGAGTAATGTGCTTTGAGAAAGTATTGAATGACAGGATGCAGAGAACTAGGTGACCTAAGTAGAAAGAGAGCATTTACATGAATTGAAGCATAGTGTAAGACTAGAAATTAAAATATGTAGAACAACTAGTGAACAAAAAGAAAACACAGGTTAGTCTGCCTAATGTTCTAATAAGGTTATTGAATGAATCCTAATGGGACCAGACCTCTTTAGGTCTTATTAAAAGGTGACCAAACCGGCTCTTTTACTTGAAATATCAATGAACCCTGCCCACCAGTTTGTAAGAGCAGACTACAGAAGTTTGAGAATGAATGGAGTCTAAGATGAGAGCACTGCAGCTTTTGCTTCCCCTCCGTGAAGGAGGTAGAATAGTGGTTCTCTATGGTCCGTCTAGTCAAGGCTATGGTTTTTCCTGTGGTCATGTATGGATGTGAGAGTTGGACTGTGAAGAAGGCTGAGAGCCGAAGAATTGATGCTTTTGAACTGTGGTGTTGGAGAAGACTCTTGAGAGTCGCTTGGACTGCAAGGAGATCCAACCAGTCCATTCTGAAGGAGATCAGCCCTGGGATTTCTTTGGAAGGAATGATGCTAAAGCTGAAACTCCAGTACTTTGGCCACCTCATGCGAAGAGTTGACTCATTGGAAAAGACTCTGATGCTGGGAGGGATTGGGGGCAGGAGGAGAAGGGGACAACAGAGGATGAGATGGCTGGATGGCATCACTGACTCAATGGACGTGAGTCTGGGTGAACTCCGGGAGTTGGTGATGGACAGGGAGGCCTGGCGTGCTGTGATTCATGGGGTCGCAAAGAGTCGGACACGACTGAGCGACTGAACTGAACTGAACTGAACTGATGGTCCCCAAATTGAGAGATCTGAAAGAATCACTTCTAGAAACTGGAAGAGTCAACTTTAATCAAAGCCTGGCATCTCATTATCTGGTAGGTTGCAGAGGACTTACTAAACATCCCTGTGTCAAATTGAGCAAAGGAAAGGGAACTAGAGAGATAGGGACTGGAGAGATGGGAAAAAGACGAGGAAGGAGAGAGGAGTGGAACAAGAGTTCACTCCTACTATCTTTCATGGCAAGATGCATGCAACATCTTGTGGATCAAATGTCTTCTGGACAAGGGCAACCCAGAAGCAGGATCACTCTAAGAAGCAGCTGATAGAGATATGAGGGTCGAGCTGAAACAAATCTCTCATGCAGAAGCTGTGTATTTAGAAGTCTTCACAAGTGTTCTTCTAAAGAATCCACTTATGTGCCCATTAATGAGCCATCAAATCAAGATTATTGTTCAGAGAAGAGTATTTAATGAGCCATCAAATCAAGATTATTATTCAGAGAAGAGTATTTAGGAAGATATATCAACTGGATGGAATTCACTCAGTTGTGTCCAACTCTCTGTGACCCCATGGACTATAGCCTACAGGGCTACTCTGTCTATTGGATTTTCCAGGCAAGGGTACTGGAGTGGGTTGCCATTTCCTTCTCCAGGGGATCTTCCCAATCCAGGGATCAAACCCAGGTCTCCCGCATTGCAGGCAGGCAGACACTTTACCACCTGAACACCAGGGAAGCCCTAGGAAGATATAGGTGAGAAACAATTGCTTATGACCTTCCATGTCTCCTCCCACCAAGCCAAAAGTGAAAGTGACCAAGAAAGGGGCCAAAGGGGTGTTCTCAGAGCACCCCATGTCCACATAGTCCTTACTCATTCTGCATTCTTCAGGCCAAAGCTAAAGTTGAGCTGAGGAAAGGAGGATATGAGGTTAAAGTTTGCAATGATTAAATAAGACTGGGCTCTTTTACAACCAAAAGTGACAAGAAAGTTGAAAGTGACTGTAGAAATTGAGATTTCACAAGGAGATAGGAAATGGAAATTCCTCCTGGCATAGTGAAAGCAGATTTAGCAAAATAGAAAATCATTTTAGCTTCATGTCCCACTAAATCCAGAATGCTTGGTAATCTGACAGACAGCAGGTTTTCTCAAGCGTTGGTCCAGGATCTCAAGTGTGGGGAACATAGCCTAGTTGAGGATGCTCTTATACCTGTTGCTATTGAACAGATATGTGGATATCTAGCTTAGCTTCTAGAATTTGTGGAAATTCATGAAATACCAGGTTCATTAAGAAGGAAAGGATGCTGGTCTGCAGTTCCAAAATATCTACAGAAAAATATCTGTATATCTTTTTTTCTTGGGAGATAATTCTGTCCATGGATCTTTTCATATTTTTGCATAGTTGACCTTTATGACTAAGTCATAAATGCAGGAAGATAGAGATTTTGCCTTGCTCCAGGGACATTTAGAGATTTCCGCCCCCAGAGCCATTTGTTTACATTCCAGGGTAGAGCCCTTCCCTTCCTTTCCCCAGAGAAAATTTGGTTATATTTCAGAGTGAAGTTTTCTCCCTCTCTGGAGAGGAAGAGGGAGGGGTAGATATGTCAGCTGTCCTGTATAAACTTTGAGTCATAATGTCAGGGTTTCTGTCCTCTGATGAATCTCATGCATGCCCAGGTGAACAATTGATCCTCATCCCAGTGCCCTCTGGGGAAATGGAGCTAAGATGCTCTGTGAGAAATAATCTGTTCTCTAATTCAGAGATTTCATATTTTCTGTCAGTGTATATGACATATACTATATACATACACACATATTGAGATATACTACATATATATGTGTGCTTCGTTTAGTCGCTCAGTCATGTCCGACTCTTTGTGACCCCAAGGACTGTAGCCCGTTAGGCTCCTCTGTCCATGGGGATTCTCCAAGCAGGAGTACTGGAGTGGGTTGCCATGCCCTCCTCCAGGAGATCTTCCCAACCCAGGGATCGAACCCAGGTCTCCCACATTGCAGGTGGATTCTTTATAATCTGAGCCACCAGGGAAGCCCACATACATAGTGTATGTCAATTTTGCAAAATCAATAGGAAAACGTTTAACAACTTTATCCTACTGATATTTGTAAAAATTGACATTTACAACCAAATAAGCAGTCATTTTTAAGTCCACAAACTAGTATAAAGCATTTATATTTTATTCCTATTATGGGATTAATTTTAGAAATTGTTTTAGAGATATTGGTAGTTTAATTTGTTTGCAGAATAAAAATACTTGATTTTACATTTATTAGAAATAACACTAACTCTGTTAGAAAAATATACTGATATGATCTATTATTCAGACATAAACTTCCTGAGTATTGGGTGGATACTGTAGACTACAGAATTAAGGCCTAGACTAGGTGCCGTTTTGAATGTTGACCCAGCTGGATGTATCTGTTAGGGCCAGTGAGACAATTGTGTTCTCATGAAGTTTGGTGAGGTTTCTGACCCCAACTTTGGCTGGATGAGGTGGGCAGCTGGAGGTCAAGAATAAATTTTCCCCCTATATTAAATTGAATAATTTTTTATAATAAGAGGTCCCATTTTTTAAACACATCCCTTACTCTTCTCTGAAATGTAGAGTGAGGAGAGGGAGTTGGGGCATGGAAGAGGGAGCTGGGGCATGAGGCAAGAATGAGGAGGGATGATTTTGAGCTACTTAATTTGTCCTCTTGCCTTGACCCAGGGAAGGACCCAGGTCTTTAGTGACAAAATTGAACTAGGTGACCTGATCAGATCAAAGATTTTACCCCGTGATAAGGGAGACCATGATGAGGGGACTAGGAGAGGTAGAAGTGATAACATAAGTGAGCATATTTTCTGATCAAGTTGGCATTAGCTCAAGAAACTTATTCTGTTCCTATTGTGCATAAGGTACTGCACTAGGAACTGGGCTGAAAAGATGAATACAACACAGTTCAAGGCTGTGTGTGTGTGTGTGTGTGTGTGTGTGTGTGTATTTCAATATAAAATAGCAAATGCAGGGATAAAGAAGCAAAGAAACAGAGATGGGAAACAGTATGGTGCCCTAGGAGAATCAAAAGTAGTTCAGTAAAATTAAAGCAGTGCTTTTCAGCCATGGTCACACAGAGGAATCATTTCATGAACTTTAAAATAAATTGCCCATGTGTAGGCCCCACCCTAGACCAGTAAAATGTCAATCTCTGGAGGCGAGTTCAGGCATCGGTTTGCCTTTTAACCTTCCCAGGTGATTGTAGTTGGGTTGAAACCCACTGTCATGGTGGTGAGTGGAGTAGGACTTCATGAGAGTTCATGCAGTTTACCCACCTGTTAAATAGGGTTAATAACACCTACCTCGACTAAATCATCAGGTTGTTATAAAGGCAGTTTGAACGTGAGTATGCGTTTGAAAATGCTTTGTAAACTACAAAGCCTGAAAAAATGCAACATAATATTTCTCCTACCAGACTGAAAGTCCTTTGAGCATAGAGCATTATTAATTTTTATTAATATTAACCTCTATAAGGTTAATCTTATTCATCTTTATATCACCACACTTCTCAGCATAGGTTCTGCCACTTAGTTGATATTCAATATATGTCTGCTGCTTGGGTGAATATATAAATAAATCAACAGTGCAAGTAAACCCACTCTGAACTCCTGAAACAGCACTGAAACAGAGAAAGTGAATAAAGTGAAAGTATTTCTTTATGGTTTATATAAAGTTTATAGGGGCACATGAGCTTATGAAGTGATTCAAATTAAGTTGATTTATTGCACCTTTCAAACAATATGTGAATGAACCTTAAAAATATGTACAGAAACATGTCTCTAATACTGAGTGTTCCAGCTGAGAACCCAGCTTGGTATGTAGATGATTTAAACAACAGGAGATTTCCAGAAAAAAAAAGTCAGTATTTGAAATCAGAGCACAGTGGAATTCTTGGAAAGAAACCACATTTTCTTTGGAGTCTCCCACTTTCATCTTTTACATGGTCTGACTTTGAATAAAATCATATGTGGCATGTATGTTTGTATGTGTGTGTGTAATTTATGTGTGGATTTAGACAATATGGAGACATTTAGATAAAATAAATCTACAATCCAAAAGTGATTAGCGAGTTTTAAACTTAAGAAAAAATGTTGCGTGTTTAGTCAATGAGGAAAGGCAAAGAACTACAAATGCCATTGTATTTTCATGCTGCTCTTTGTGAATTTCAAAGAAATGTCATAAAATATACCCTCATCGTTGGTGTTAAAGAAAAGCCAGTCTTTTTGGGTGTTTTTTACTATTTGTCTTTCTGATTGGTCATCAACTCATTTTCATTTTGCCTTTGTTATGCTCTCACTTATGAACTTCACTTCCCAGAAAGAGATGAATGTGTGCCTCTATCCAATGCTAGAGTGAAAGAAAGGGGGGTAACACAGAGGGAAAAAATAGGAGTAGAAACAGTACTCCCAGAGAGGTACCAACCATAACACTTTTCATGGTTCAGAATCAAATAGATATCAACATCTAATTAGAATTCCATACCAGGAACACAAGAATAAATTTGTTTTTAACTTCAGAACTTTGACACAAAGACGACAATAACATTAGTTTATGTCCAAGGAGACATAGTATCATGTCTAAGGAGATCCATTTGAATCTGTGTGTGATGAGCAGACAGAAGATAAGAGAGTAGATCCAAATTAGCATGCCAGGTGCAGAGCAACTCTCCTAGCGCCACTGGTCTAGGCAGGGAGATGTTAGTATGGAGAAAATCCAAGGACTCAAGGAAAGTTAGCAAGGTAGGAGGCCTGTACTTGTCACAGGGATATTCAGAAGGCCTGCACTTTCACCAAATGTCTTCTACATGACATGCCTAATGACACTAGTCAAAAATATTTTTCAAGATATACTATCTGATGACGTAAGTTTCGCTTTAGTGCTAGGTTAGAGTCTGTTGGTCCACACAGGCTAATGTGCAGATGGTTAACAACTCATTTGACAAGTTGGATTGAAACTAAAATAGATGGGAATTAATGCATTGCCCTTTAGCCTCGTTCATATACTCATCATGTCTTGCTAGTTTTTTTTTTTTTTTTATAATGGCCTCTACCAAGTTCCCTTGCCTGCAGCGCATCTCTACGATAATCTCCCCAAAATGTAAATCTAATAACATTACTCTTTAACATCACCTTCATTGTTTTTAATGGAACCTTCAATGTGTTCTATTGCCGTGTGTGTGTGTGTGTGTGTGTGCGTGCGTGCTCAGTCATGTCCAACTCTTTGTGGCCCCATGGACTGTAGCCCATCAGCCTCCTCTTTCCATGGCATTTTCCAGGCAAGAATACTGGAGTGGGTTGCCATTTCCTCTCCAGGGGATCTTTCCAACCCAGGGATCAGACTCACAACTCTTGAGTCTCCTGCATTGGCAGGCGGATTCTTTACCACTGCACCAACTGGTAATCCCATGAGGTTAATTAAAAAAAAAATCTAACTTCCCACTATCCTATGACCATTAGCCTCATTCCTTGGCTTTTTCTATATATGGAGCATTCCAACCTCTAAACTGCTAAAATTCCACATGTCCTTCAAGGACGGCTTCAAAGCTTAGCTCTGGGTAGTTCTGCCCAAACTTCCAAGCTAAGATTTTTTGAATACTTTGTCCACCTTTTCTTTTTGAATTTTCTATAAAACTAAACATTTAAAGTGTATATTTATATTTGTTTCCTCCATGAATCTATGAGCTCATCAGAGGCAGGGAATCTTTCTGATTTGTCTTATCTCTCATTTTCAGCATGCAGCATAGTGTCTGGTACACACTACATCTTCAGATTTTTTTAGTTAAATGAATGTTGTGGTCCAGTCACTAAGTCATGTCCATTGTGACCCCATGGACTGCAGCATTCCAAGGTTCCCTATCCTTCGCCATCTCCTGGAGTTTGCTCAAATTTATATCCATTGAGTTGGTGATGCCATGCAACAATCTCATCCTCTGTCATCCCCTTCTCCTGCCTTCACTCTTTCCCAGCATCAGGGTCTTTTCTAATGAGTTAACTCTTCACATCATGTAGCCAAAGTATTGGAGCTTCAGCTTTAGCATTGGTCTTTCCAATGAGTATTCAGGGTTGATTTCCTTTAGGATTGACCGGTTTGATCTTCTTGCTGTCCAAGGGACTCTCAAGAGTCTTCTCCACCACCACAGTTTGAAGGCATTGATTCTTCAGTGCTCAGCCTTTTTTATTGTCCAGCTCTCCCATCCGTACATGGAAAAATCATAGCTTTGACTATATGGACAATTGTTGGCAAAGTAATGTCTCTGTTTTTCAACATACTGTTTAGATTTGTTACAGATTTTCTTCCAAGGAGCAAGAAGCTTTTAATTTCAAGGCTGTAGTCACTGTCCACAGTGATTTTGGAGCCCAGAAAATAAAGTCTGTAACTGTTTCCATTGTTTCCCCATCTGTTTGCCATGAAGTGATGGTATGATCCTCATTTTGAGGTTAAAAAGTAGATACATATACACTATATCATTTGAGACTAGGTTTGATTCAATATGATAGAAATTCAAAATAAATGACTCAGACAAGATAGTAGTTTTTCTTTGTCCTTATGTAAAGGAAATTCAGAGACATATAGGCAATCTCAGGATGTACGGACCTAACAGAAACAGAAGATATTAAGAAGAGGTGGCAAGAATACACAGAACTATACAAAAAAAGATCTTAATGACTCAGATAACCACGATGGTGTGATCATTCACCTAGAGTCAGACATCCTAGAGTGTGAAGTCAAGTGGTCTTTATGAAGCATCACTATGAACAAAGCTAGTGGAAGTGATGGAATCCCAGTTGAGCTATTTGAAATCCTAAAAGATGATGCTGTTACAGTGCTGTACTCAATATGCCAGCAAATTTGGAAAACTCAGCAGTAGCCACAGGACTGGAAAAGGTCAGTTTTCATTCCAATCCCAAAGAAAGGCAATGCCAAAGAATGCTCAAATATCACACAATTGCACTCATCTCACACGCTAGCAAAGTAATGCTCAAAATTCTTCAAGCTAGGCTTCAGCAGTACATGAACCAAGAACTTCCAGATATTCAAGCTGATTTTAGAAAAGGCAGAAGAACCAGAGATCAAAATGCCAACATCTGCTGGATCATCAAAAAAGCAAGAGAGTTCCAGAAAAACATCTATTTCTGCTTAATTGACTGCACTGAAACCTTTGACTGTGTGGATCACAATAAACTGTGGAAAATTCTTAAAGAGATGGGAATAGCAGATCACCTTACCTGCCTCCTAAGAAATCTGTATGCAGATCAAGAAGCAACAGTTAGAACTGGACATGGAACAACAGACTAGTTCCAAATAGGGAAAGGAGTACATCAAGGCTGTATATTGTCACCCTGCTTATTTAACTTATATGCAGAGTACATTATGCGAAATGCTGGGCTGGATGAATCACAGGCTGGAATCAAGATTGCCGGGAGAAATATCAATAACCTCAGATATGCGGATGACACCACCCTTATGGCAGAAAGTGAAGAGGAACTAAAGAGGCACTTAATGAAAGTGAAAGAGGAGAGTGAAAAGTTGGCTTAAAAAAGTTGAAGTATAGGATGTTTTAAATGCTACTATCATTTGATTAAAGGGTTGGGTAGGACATATTCTAATACACCTTGGAAAGAGTTTTGAGAGGATATTTCTTTGTCTCCAAGCAAGGAGAATCTCAACTGGATATTCCTTTAAAAATGATAATCCATTCTGGATCTGTCACTTCAGAAATGTTGATTATATTATGCTCATCAGAAATCTATTTGCCAAAGTTAGTACAAGAGAAATAATAAAGATCAGAGCAGAAATGCATGAAGTATATACCAGAAAAAGAATAGAAAACATCAATGAAACTATGAGGGTTTTCTAAAAGTAAACAAACTTGTAAAGCCTTTAGTTAGACTAACAAAGGAAATAAAAAGAGATGACTCAAACAAATAAAATCATTAATGAAAGGGGAAAGCACTGATAACAGAGAAATATATAGAATTGTAAGAAACTACTATGAATAATTAAAAAATTAGAATAAATAGATAAATTCCTAGAAACAAGCAACTTATTAAGACTGAATCAAGGAATAGAAAATATGAATAGACCGATAGTAAGTAAAGAAAGGAATCAGTAATCAAACACGTCCCAACACAGAAAACCCCAGGATCAGACAGGTTCACACTGAATTCAGTGAAGCATTTAAAGTAGAATTAATGACAATGCTTTTCATTAACTGAACTCTTCCAAAGAACTGAAGAAGGGGGGATACTTGTAAACTCATAGTATGCCAGCGTTGCCTTGATATCAAAACCAGATAAGGAGACTACAAGGGAAGAAAATTATAGATCAATAAGGGACTGATGGAGATATAGAAATTCTAACAAAATATTAGCAAACTGAATTCAAGAACATATTAAAAGCATCATACCATGACCAAGTAGAATTTATTCCTAGAATACAAGAATGGTTTAATGCATGAAAATCAACAAATGCGATAACACCACACTAATAGAATAAAAAATTGAAATCATATAATTATCTTGGATACAGAAAAAGCATTCAACAAAATACAGAAACTTTTCATTATAAAAGCCCACAACAGATTGGGTATAGAAGGAACATAACATAATAAAGGCCAAGCATGACAAATCCACAGCTAACATTATACTCAATGTAGAAGAAATTGAAAGCTTTTACTCTAAGATTAGATACTAGGCAAATGGAGCCCACTCTCTGTACTCTTACTCAATACAGTACTGGAGGTCTTAGCTAGAGCAATTATGCAAGACAAAGAAAGAAAAGGTATCCAAATTGAAAATGAAGAGGTAAAACTGTTGTTAGTTGAAGAATATATGATCTTATATACATATTGTTGGAGAAGGCAATGGCACCCCACTCCAGTACTCTTGCCTGGAAAATCCCATGGACGGAGGGGCCTGGTGGGCTGCAGTCCATGAGGTCGCAAAGAGTTGGATACAACTGAGCGACTTCACTTTAACTTTTCACTTTCATGCATTGGAGAAGGAAATGGCAACCCACTCCAGTGTTCTTGCCTGGAGAATCTCAGGGATGGGGGAGCCTGGTGGGCTGCCATCTATGGGGTCGCACAGAGTTGGACACGACTGAAGCGACTTAGCGGCAGCATATACATATTGTTGTTGTTTAGTCACTAATACATATCTGACTCTTTTGCAACCCCATGGACTATAGCTCACCAGGCTCCTCTGCCCATGAGATTTCCCAGGCAAGAATACTAGAGTGGATTGCCACCGCCTTCTCCAGGGGATCTTCCCAACCCAGGGTTCAAAGTATTGGCAGGTGGATTCTTGACCACTGAGCCACCAGGGAAGGCCTATATACATATAGGAAATCCAAAGACTTAAAAAAAAAAACCTGTTGGAATTAATACATGAATTCAGTAGAGATGCAGGATATAAGAACAACATACAAAAATGAGTTGCATTTCAATAAACTGACAATGAAGCATCTGAAAAAGAAATAAAGCTATCTCAGGCACAACATTAAAAACAACAAAATACTTAGGAATAAATTTAACCAATGAAGTGCAAGATCTCTACCCTGAATTCTATAAGACTGTTAAAAGAAATTGAAGAAGACACAGACAAATGGAAAGACACCCATGTTCATTGATCAGAATTAATACTATTAAAATGTTAATATTACCCAAAGCCATGTATAGTTCCAAATGAGCCCTATTAAAAGTCCAATGGTGTTTTTCACAGAAGAAAATCCTAAAGTTTGCAAGGAACCAAAAAAGACCCTGAATAGCCAAAGCAATCCTGAGAAACAAGAACAAAGCTGGAGGCATCATACTTCTTGATTTCAAATTATACTATAAAGCTATAGTAAAAACAGTAAGGGTACTAATATAAAAATAGGTATGTAGGTCAATGGAATAGACTAGAGAGCCCTGAATTAACCTCCCCCCCAACATATATGGTCAACTAATATTTGACAAGGGAGCCAAGAACACCCAATGGGGGAAGGATAGCCTCTTCAACAAACTGTGGTGGGAATACCGAATAACTACATGCAGAAAATGAAATTGGATCCCTATCATACCCTACTCACAAATGTTAACTAAGTGGATCAAAGACTTAAACATTAAGACCTAAAGCTGCAAAACTTTTCAAAGAGAACACAGGGAGGAAACTCCTCTACTGGTCTTGGCAATGACTTTTTTTGGAAAGGAAAACACAAGCACAAACAACAACAGCAAAAATTAATTGCACAAATTATTCAGAAGCTCTAAAGAGCAGTATCTTTCTTCATCTGTAAAATGGGAATACTAAAAACACTTACATTCTATGGTTGGGGTGCATAATAAATGAGAGATACTACCTCATGGTTCTCCAAGGCATTCTCTGGCATCAGTGCCCTCAATGACCTGGGACCCTGTCCATAGCTATTTGTTATTTGGGAAGCTATATGTTATATTCATTTATGATAAGTTAATCAATATTTGATCACTGTTGTTTAAGCAGAAAGATTTTGAATACTGTCATGCTTTATATTTTAAAGCAATAGAAATTTACATTTCCAAAGAAATCTCCAATGAGAACCAAAACATATAGTCCAGATAGAAGCAGGAGTCTGATTATAATTCCTCTTAGGTTTTGGCGTCTGCTTAGGGGTGGTGACCCTAGGGATGCGATGTCTGGGTGGGGCTAAAGATGGTGAGCTTAGCCTGGGCTGTGGTGACTACAAGGCATCAGGCAGAGACAGTAGGTAGGTGTAGAGAGGGCTAAAGCTCGGGACAGATTTAGAGCTAGGGACACTGGTATGCACAGTATCGGGTGCTGTGTGTCTTATGAGGTATCAATAAATCAATGTTGGGTGGCTGCAGAAGCCAGGTAAATGGAATGAGTATGGGGAATGGAGAGAGAATCATGGACAGAATGAGAAAACACCCTAAACATAGGAATAAAAGAGCCTGTGGAAGAATCCAAGCAGGAGAAGCCTGAGTCGAAGGACAGTATTGAAGAGCAGAGCCATAGAAGCTATTCTAGAGATGCAAAATCACATTCTACCTGCCTCCATGTTGGGGGAGAGTCTCACGCCCCACCACAATCTGAGTTTGCACCTGCAAAAGATCTCAAGCTACTGACCACAGCTGACTGGAGATCAGGACTTGACATTAGACTCAAGATGGGTCAAGGAGATTCCCTCTTCTTGATGGGTATAACTATAATGAAAGACTCTATTTATTTTACTGGGATTTTGCACTAGAGGCCATGGAAACTTAGGATCAGGACAGCAATCTCAGTGCTAAAGCAGAGAAAACTCATCTGAGGAGAAGTTATGAGATATTCAGCGACCACAGGGTGCTTGAGAAAGAAACTCAGGTTACAACTTTCTGGTTCCAGTTAGTTGCTCAGAGGTCCAGAGGGGTACCTTCCCGTGGGTTCCTGTTATCAATACTTAGGCTGCCTTGAGTAGGTTGGGTTCCCAGCAGCCAAGGATCACAGACTGAGGCAGAAATCAAGGGAGGAAAGCATTCTAAGGATATTGCAGCTAATGGTATGTAGAGATGCAACAAGGTTAATGATACAGTCTGAAATTAATCCATTCATTTGGTGAAAAAATAAGGGACTGGCCTTCCTAAGGGTGTAGTCAGAGTACTGATAGTGAGAGATTTAGGTAGTAGTTGGGATAATGAAATGGATGCAATCTGGCTCTTCAGAGGAGAGAAGAGAAGGGTAGGAAGGTACACATTTATTTAATTGGCTGTGCTGGGTCTTTGTTGCTGCATGGGCTTTTCTTTTGTTGTAGTAAGAGAAAACAGTACAACCTGTAGTTGCAGTAAGCAGGTGCTACTTTCTAATTGAAATTGAAATTTGTTGGAAGTGAAAGGTCCATAGAAGGGAAACCTTTGCTGAAGATATGATCTGCCAAGCAGAGGGTATGGTAGCATGTGAGGTACAAAATTATTTACTAAGGTGTAGGAAAATTTTTTCTCATTTAAAATTATGTGTGTATATCTTTTTAATGTACATATTATAAAAAAGTACAGTTGTATGATTTACACATACATATACATACATTGTGAGTATGTGCTCAATAATTTTATTGATAGAGGCATATGATCAAAAAAGGTCGAGGCCACAGCCCGAAACTGTCCAAGAAGCAGGATGTTCACTCTTCTAAAAGCCAACAGTGTCCTAGATAGCACAGATGTAGCGCTATGAAGGCAAATGTTTTGGCAAAGGAAAACCATGGAAAACTTTATCCGAAAGAAGTTTTGCATTTTTATCCTTTTTGCTTGTGCTTTCTTGAAACCTTTACTTCTTTCTTAATGAGGTGAGCTTTATGGTACTGGAAAGAGTGGAACTCAAGTAGCTTTTATTTCATTACTTTTCCAGACCAAAGACTTGGTCATCAATGACCAATCCTAGCATACCAAAAAAACATGAAGTATGAAACAAAACATTTCCATAAAGCAAGTGCCAGAAGAATCTACTTTGCCTTTTCTCTTTCTTTTTTTGGCTGTACAGCATGTGGGATCCCAGTTCCCCAACCAGGGATTGAACCTGTGCCCCCTGCAGTGGAAGAGCAGAGTCCTAACACTGATCCACCAGGGAAATCCCATACTTAGATTTTTCTCTTAACTCAGTGGTCTTCCGATGTCCTAATGACTTATTTCTAACCAGTCATGGAAAGAAGTATCAAAGGTTTTTTGATTTCTAAAGCTAAGGCGATAGCTATGCTTTCAATTTGTTTTGTTTCTTTTACATTTGAGGTAGAAAAATAAAGAAGATAGAAAAAAATCTTGTTCTGAACATTGAGAAACCCTTGGCCTTCCTACAGTTTTATAATAATTATAATAAATTAATCAATTCAATAGCAACAGAGTCATCTTCAAGTTAAACATCTTTAGGCCACTAGAAGAGAGAATTTAGAGCTCTCTTCTAAATTCCTCTCTGTGAAAGGGCAGAGTTTTCACTTTTGTTCTCCAATTGAGCTGACAGTGTATTTAGTTAAAAAAAAAATGAGACAATATTTGTGGCATAATGGTATGTGTGAGACTTGTAAGTTATTAACAAGAGAAGGCCCGTCTTATCAACGCTCCCCAGTGAAGGTAAATCTAGGATCCTGTGAAGGAGGTGGGATGGGAAGAAATGACCAAGAGAAACGGAAAGAGTAAGCAGAAATTACAAAGGAAAACTAAGAGCCTAGGTAAACTGCTATATAGTCATCTGAGGTGGATTCTGTGAGAAAGAAATGTGAGTCTTTGGGAAAAAGTTTAAAAAGTTTTGAATTTACATCATCTTTTAGAATCTATGCATGTAAACAACCATATAACATGAATTTCTTTTTGGTCATAAATCACTGAGAAGCTATGTCACACCTAACAGATTCTAAAAAAATGGGTTGCCAGGTTGCCATTGGATTACAGTATTTATCCATCTTTCATTTTCAGAGTTAAACTAGAAGACTCTGTTCATCAAAGAATGTCACTCTTTACCCCAGAAATGAATGCTATTTCAAGAACTTACTGTAAGTTAACCATCATTCCGGAGAGAGAGGTAATCAACTCTAACTCAGAAGCCCATCAGTGACCTTGAACTAAACATCAGTATCATTTCCACATTGAGCTTAGTTTTAGTGGAAATTTGGATTCTTTATATCCTTATTATATTTTTGAAAAATTTATTTATGGTATTGATTTAGGTTTCAATTAACATCCTATTTTGGCATAAGGATAATAACTTCCTAATACTATTCTTTCTAGGCAATCTTATAAGGAGCCAATGACAACTAGAATTATTAAATTGAAATAATTTATGACAAGCTTTTAATTCAGATTTTATATATTGTAGGTTTATAATTTTCCATACACTGCTCTGAGCATATTTAAGTTACAAAAATTTGAATTATGCACAAGATACTGTACTGGTTAATTTTATGTGTCAACTTGGTTAGGCCATGGTCACCAGTTTCTTGGTCAAACATCACTTTGGATGCTGCTGTGAAATCGTATTTTAGATGTGATTAACATTTAAATTAGTAGACTTTGAATAAAGTAGATTACCCCCTGAAATGTGAGTGGGCCTCATCTATTCAGTTGAAGACCTTAGAAAAAAGGCTAAGGTCCTTAGAAAAGGAAGGTTTTCTGTTTTTAGACTGCCTCTGGAATCAAGACGGCAACACCAACTCTCTCTGGAATTTCCTAGCTGCCAGCCTGCTCTGCGGATTTCAGACATGCCAGTGTCCACAATGAGGTGAGCCAGTTCCTTAAAATCTCTCTCCTTCTCATTCATATTTATATATGAATATAAATAGAAAGAAAAATTCCAACTCTCTACATAAGTTTTTTTCTTCTTAATATAATTGAAAAATTATATTGACATTATTTTGAGAATGAATAAAACCTTATAAATAGATGTATTCACATATCAAGGCTGTTTTTAAAACCAAGTAAACAGAAATGAAACATGGGTAGAAATGTATGTGTTCAAGGAATGGGCATTCTGCCGAGCTCACCAGTGAGGAGTGAGGATGGTGGCTGTATGTGGATTTCATTTTTAGGTGTCCTGTCGATTGTTACCCCCTTAATTCTGTTGGTTCCAACACCTGCTTGTTGGGAGAATCACTGCCAGGTCTGAAGTGAAGCCCAGACGAAGCCAGCCTTACTTCACCTAAAACACCCTTTGTGGAAATGCAGTCCAAGCATTTCAATAGCTGTGGTTAGTCCACCGTTCAAAATTGAACCAAGATTTTGAAGATTATGAGAAAGCTTTCCAGATGCTGAGTCTATACATGCATTCTATCTGAAAATCAGTCTACTTAGATACACAAAGGTTTACCCAGAAATAATGAATGTTCTGTTTTGGCTGCTGCCCAAAGTAAGCAACTATAAGAGGTTCCAGTAATTTCTTCCTTCATGTGCTGATATTTAATAAGTTGGAAATGTCTTTCTTTCAGTAAACAGATTTTATGCCTCAACTTTTAACTCTAAGACATCTGTATGGTTAGAGTAGAATTATAGAATACCAAATGGTTGGTAAGTTCAAATGCTTCATTTAAGTCTTTGATTCCCCATGTAGCCCCTGAATTACAAAATCATCTCCACAGTAGAGTTTCCTGTTTGGGGACTGTTTTCTACCCTTGCCTTGAAAAGCTAAACTAGTCTGGCCGGTTGGCCTGTTGCTCACAGAGGGTCATATTGAGAGGGAGAGGGTGGGAAGATTTGGGAGAATGGCATTGAAACATGTAAAATATCATGTATGAAACGAGTTGCCAGTCCAGGTTTGATGCACGATACTGGATGCTTGGGGCTGGTGCACTGGGGCGACCCAGAGGGATGGTATGGGGAGGGAGGAGGGAGGAGGGTTCAGGGTGGGGAACACATGTATACCTGTGGCGGATTCATTTTGATGTTTGGCGAAACTAATACAATTATGTAAAGTTTAAAAATAAAATAAAATTAAAAAAAAAAAGAAATGTGATCTCGAAATGCCTACAACTGTATATTTTCCAAATCTGCTGTAGTTGTAGAATCACAGCTGGGAAAAAAAAAAAAAAAAAAAAAAAACTGGCGATTTTAGATAAGAATCTTATCTAATTATGGAATAAACTACAGTTTAAGAAGACAATCATTCAGGTACAGTGGGATTAGCCATGGACATCCTCAGACCAATTGCAATTATTTCTTTTTCCATTCATCCTTTACCACACCAAGCTTCCCCTGGGGCTCAGGGATCATGGTGAGAAGCCTGGGATTGGAGTGCCCTGGGATGTCAGGATGAACTGCATTAAGTGCAATGTGTATTTAATCATACGCATGTGTTAGGAAGTGTATTTTGAATGCATTGCTTATCTTTCTAAAAGGTACAATCACTCTAACAATCTCCATTCTCTTCAGTTTCTCACAACTTCCTTCTGTACTCACACCAGAAAGGAGTCTAACTTCTTGTAAGGCCAATATAGAAAAATAGACTGTATCTCATCTTGTCAGGACCACGCTGGACCAACAAACCAAGGAAGGAGAGTTTGTCAAGAGAAAGAGACACGGATTAAAAAGAAAAAATACCTCAGACTAAACATTTACACATCATCTATCTGGACTTGACTCTGACCAGTCTGTTTTTAAATCTCTGCTGATGTGTCACAGACAGCAGAATACATGGTCCTGAGGGCTGCCAGCTTCCCATCCAGAGACGTAGGTGGCCACAGGCATCTACCCACCGTTGTCAAGATTCAGCAAGTCTGAATAAACATCAACATTTTCATAAGGAAGCTGAGGAATTCCAGATGCATCAACCCAGTGAGACAAATACTCTGTAAAGGAAACCAGGGCAGACTCTCCCACACCTCTTGGACAGACATCCACATTTCTTACATGGGGGCATCCACTCACCCCCCAAAATGTGAGAGTTGAATAAATATCAACCTCACAACCCAGACCAGTGAAGGCATATTTTGATTCCAGAAATTAAGCACGCTGACCAAATGAGTCTACCTATGAAAACTCCTGGCCATTCTCCCCCAATCTGAAACCGGAATGACAAGAAATATATATTTTTTTCCCTCAGGAAAGAGAATCTTGCTGAGACTTAAACTCCATTCTAGATAGGATCTGGCTTCTAGAATTTTAGGCAAGATGCTAAGTCAGTTAAAAAACAAACTGGGTAGAAAAATCAAACATACAGAAATTCCCCCGAACATTTTGAATGTTGTTATATAAGGTATTTTAAAGGGAAGGAATTATATTTTTAGAGGAAACACATAGAAGCCAGAATAGTTTTCAAAGATTATTCTTTCTCCTAGGTGTACTATTGCTCCTGTATTCAAATTCATTAAATGAGGAACTGTCTAATTTAAATGTGGGAATGGTGAATTCAGCTCAAAACTGTTAATATTGGAGATGGAAATTCCTTCTGAAAGTTGTGGTTTTACTGCTCTTCCTCTGCTTGTCAGGTGGATTTTAGAACTATATTCTCATATGTTCTCTTTCCACAACTGGAAGCTTCCCTGTGAAGGGAGGATTTCGCACTGTTGTTTTCTGTTCCAGTATGTCTAAGGGTCCACTCACCATCTGTCCTAAAATTGTGACAATGTATATTTTCAGATTCTTAGCAAGAAATAGTTACATTTGAATTCAAATTCAGTAAAATCAAGTAGTTTTAACAAATGAGTTAAGTTGTAAACTATTTATGCAGAAACTAATTGATGTAATGACATCATTCATTCATCTAATATTTGTTGAGTAGCCTAGTATATTCAGGCTTCTGCAGTGGGTCAGATGGTAAAGAATCTACCTGCAATGCAGTTTGATCCCTGGGTTGGGAAGATGACCTGGAGAACGGAATAGCAACTCATTCCAGTATTCTCGCCTGGGAAATCCCATGGACAGAGGAGCCTCCTGGGCTACAATCCATGGGTCACAATGAGTCAGACATGACAGAGTGACTAAGCACTAGTATATTCAGATATATTAAGTCTTTAATCTCTACTTATGGAGTAAAAGGTTTTGCTTCTCTAAGAACTTCCATCTGAAAGTAGACAGAGAAATCTAAAAATGAAGCAGAAAAAACAGGCCTAATCTCCATTGTCCTAACCAAAATCAGCATTTTCCTTGGAAAACATTGTAAGAAAAGAAGATGCTCAGAAAAATTTGATTATTACTGAACAGCTATCTGTTTCATTTAAACTGGTATTAGATTTTACCAGGGGTAGAACTGCTAACTTAATTTATGTTCTAGCCTAAACAGCCATGCAGGATTTGGTTTCCTTTTCTCCTTCTGATGTTTGCACTTTGTGAGGCTATCAATTAATCTCTTACAATCTAATTGAAATCCAGACATGTGGAAGAAAAGCAGTTAGAATGACAAAGATTAAAACTCTAGGAATGCTCCTCAGGACTCAAAATTTATGGTCTGCATATTGAGTAATTGAGACTAGAGTCAACGGAAAAAAAAAAAAAATTAGCAGTTTGAAGTTCAGTAGACTCTGGCTGTTGGTTTTGCTTGTTCCCCTCCACACTGAGAGGAGTGTGACCTATTAACTTCAGTGGAATTTTTGCTAGCTCTGCACCACAGGGTTGAGCCAGACAGCATATTGAAAGTGGGGCTCTTGTACACTTGGATTGAATGAATTCAGGAGTGCCAACCATTGTCAGTTAGTAGCTGAAGTGCAGAGATCTTGGCACAGAGGGTTTAAAAATATGTTCTGGCTAGTCCCCAAAGAACTATTTTGCTCTTAGAGTACTTTAAAAACACATTGAGTCATAGAGCAAGGCCAAATGTATGTCTGGCACAAGTTTATCTACTATATTCATTTGTATATTTTCAGGGTACCTATCAGGACGCCTAAGCTTTTATGTAGAAACATAATATCCTTCAACGGAAGTGACTGGAAGAGAATCCATTTCCTCCGTAAGCTGGGGCTATGATAATGAAATGCATAAAGGGTCAGGAGCTGGCCAAGCCTGTAGAATGACTGTGCACTGTTTACCATCTATAAGGCTCCTCCGTCCATGGGATTTTCCAGGCAAGAATACCAGAGTGGGTTGCCATTGCCTTCTCCACTTCACATGTAAGAGTTGGTCATTTCTAAAGTGATCAGTAGCAAGGCAGTGATGCTAAATAAATACATATAAAAGACAGGCTTCCCTGGGATAGCAGTGTACTGCTAATAAAAACAGGTGAACTAGGAGTCTGGAAAACTTAGTCTAGCCCAGTTCTGCTAAAACTGATTGCATAACCATGGGTAAAGCACAGTCACTCTAGGGCTCCTCCTTATTTGCAAACTGAAGGGGTGTGACTCTCTAAGATATCTCCTACCCCATAGTTCTTAATCGCCAAGGGATGATGAGCAGAAAAAACATGTGCAAGCACAGTGAATAATGAACAACTTTGCAGATTTTATTCCTCTCAAATGCCAGGTCTTTTTCATCAGCCCTAGAAACGCTCATTGCTCAAGTTCAGCATTTCTATAACCAGGCTTCCCTGGTGGCTCAGACAGTAAAGAATCTGCCTGCAATGCAGGAAACCCAGGTTTGATCCGTGGGTCAGGAAGATCCCCTGGAGAAGTGAAAGACTGGTGAATGGATACCTACTCCAGTATTCTTGACTGGAGAATTTCATAGACAGAGGAACCTGGCAGGCTACAGTTCATGGGGTTGCAAAGAGTAGGACACGACTGAGTGACCAATACTTATAACCAGGTTAGTCAAAAAGAAAGGCACAAACTAGCTGGATTCTAGAATCATGATGATTCAGTGGCTTATAAAGTTAGATGGAAGTTGCTATGGAAATAGTTGCACTGGCATTCTGGCATAGTTAACTTCTGGGACCACTTCTTCCCAGCTTTATTAGACCTCCCTAAAAACCTAGAAAAATATCTGTTTTTAAGCACTCTCTGAAAAATTTTTTTCCTCAAAGAATTCTTTTTAATTATTTTTTTTTGGAGTATAGTTGATTAACAATGTTGTGTTAGTTTCTGCTGTAGAGCAAAGTAAGTCAGTTGTACATATACATGGTGGTGGTGATAGTTTAGTTGCTAAGTCATGTCCAACTCTTGCAGCCCCATGGATTGCAGGCCACCAGACTCCTCTGTCTATGGAATTCTCCAGGCAAGAATGCTGGAGTGGGTTGCCAGTTACTTCTCTAATATCTATACATGTATCTACTCTTTTTTAGATTCTATTTGCATATAGGTCATTACAGAGTACAGAGTATCATTGCCTGTGCTATACAGTAGGCTCTTAATAGTTATCTATTTTATATATAGTAGTAGTGTATCTCAGAGAAGGCAATGGTAACCCACTCCAGTACTCTTGCCTGGAAATGCCATGGACAGAGGAGTCTGGTGGCTAACCTAGCGACTTCACTTTCACTTTTCACTTTCATGCACTGGAGAAGGAAACGGCAACCCACTCCAGTGTTCTTGCCTGGGGAATCCCAGGGACGGGGGAGCCTGGTGGGCTGCCGTCTATGGGGTCGCACAGAGCCGGACACGACTGAAGCGGCTTAGCAGCTGCAGTAGTGTATCTGTGGAACTTCCCCAGTGGCTCAGAGGTAAAGAATCTGGCTGAAATGTAGGGGACACAGAAGACGTGGGTTTGATCCCTGGGTCAGGAAGATCCCCTGGAGGAAGGCATGGCAGCCCACTCCAGTATTCTTGCCTGGAAAATCCCATGGACAGAGGAGCCTGGTGGGCTACAGTCCAAGGGGCTGCAAAGAGTCAGACATGACAGAAACTACTGAGTACAGCATACACATAGTGGATATATGTCAATCCCAGTCTTACCATTTATCCCTCAGGCCTTTCCCCCTTGGTAACCATAAGTTTGTTTTCTACATCTGTGACTTAATTTCTGTTTTATAAATAGGTTTACTTGTACCATTTTTAAAAGAAAAGATCCCCTCTTCAAGAAGACACAAAGTTCTTTACAGCAAGTCACAGTGGTAGTCAGCATTGGGATGGTGCCAGAAAAGCGAAATCTTTATTAGCTTGCTGTGCTGTGTGTGCTAAGTCGCTTCAGTCATGTCTGACTCTTTGCAACTCCATGGACTATAGCCCCCAGGCTCCTCTGTCTATGGGATTCTCCAGGCACATACTGGAATTGGTTGCCCTCCTCTAGGGGAATCTTCCTGACCCAGGGATTGAACCTGTGTCTGAGGCAGCTCCTGCATTGCAGGCAGATTCTTTACCGCTGAGCCACCGGGGAAGCCATATGAGCTTGCTAACACTGTCATAACAAAATACCACAAACTGGGTGGCATAAATAACAGACATTCATTGTCTCACAATCCCCAGTCTTCTTGGCTGGAGAATCCCATGAACAGAGAAACCTGGCGGGCTATAGTCCATGGGGTTGCAAAAGTCAGAAAGGACTGAGCAATTGAGCATGCATGCATGCCCCAGGAGGTAAGAAGTGCAAGATCAAGGTGTCAGCAGGACTGATTTCTTCCGATGGCTGTGGGTGTGTGGGGATATTTGTTCCTTGTCTCTCAGCTGCTTCTGGAGGTTTGCTGGCAATGTGACATTTCTTGGCTTGTAGCATCTCTACCCAATCTTTACCTTCATTTTCACATCTTCTACGTGTGCATGTCTATGTCCAAATTCCTCCTGTTTTAGTCACTCAGTTATGTCTCTTTGAGACTCAGGGATTGAACCCAGGTCTCCTGCATTTCAGGCAGATTCTTTACCATCTGAGCCACCAGGGAAGCCCCCATGTTGGATTAGGCGCCAGCATGTTCCAGTATGACTTCATCTTAACTAGCTACATTTGCCATAAATCTGTTTCCAAATAAGGTCATATTCTGTGGTACTGGGGGTTAATATTTTGATGTGTGAATTTGGGGCAGAGACATTTCAACCCATAACATATGGCTTCCAAGATTCTTAGTGTGGGCAGGATCCAGTGAATGGTATTGGTTTCACACTTTGCACCAGGGCTCAGTCGCATTAATAACAAAACTTATGTGGAAGGTTCTTAGCTAAATTATGAAAAAGTGGAGTTTTCTTTCTGTTATCTTGCTCCCTCCTTCTAGGTCCTTCTGCCTCTGGTGGGCCCCCCACCCTTAGTCCTTTCATGTTCTGCCCTTCAGAATAGATGTATAATTCATAATATTAAATGCCTGTCCCAGCCTTTGTTGCTTTGGGGAACATTGCTGAACTCTCTTAGTTAATCATTACAGAATTTTAGATCTGTTTAGCTTCTTGGCTGGCAGCTTTATCTAACATGCTTTCAGAATAACAAGATATTAGATTTTAAAATCGTCTATTTTTTTTTCACTTTACAAGCCTTATGTATACCAAATTGGCAAGCTACTTATTTCTGTGACCACTTCTTTTCTTTTTTTTTTGCTGGTTCAAGGAAAAGAACCAGAGGCTCTTTAAGTCTCATCTCCCTTCTCACCAACATCCATTTTGTCAGCTGTCACTATAATTTGTCCCTTTGACTTGTCTCATTTCCACATTTAGAAGTTATAGGCATGTATTTTAAGCATTCTATTCGGGAAAAATATTCCTAGATTTTCCTATTTACAGAAATATCTAGAACCTATTCTTTATGATGGAGTAAGGAAGAGATGGGGGCCTAGGTTTGATCAAGTTCAGACACTTTCCCAGGCACTTCGTGTAGGTTATCTATTTCAATCTTACAATAACCCTGAAGTATTCTTGCTTAAATTTATGAACAAAACAGAGACTAGCTAAAGAATTTGTGATCATTAATAGCCAAGAAGGAAGGACCTCTGGAGTTCTTCCTATTTCAATGAGAAATGCTGAACTTTAATAACATTTTGAATGGTAACAATAATGATAATTTCATATTTACTGATCACTTATTCTATTTTAGATACCAGCCCACAAGTGCTTGGCCCACTTTATGCAATTTTATTCTCATAACTCTTCAAGTAAGATGCAAACTCTGTTTTTGTTTTATTGTGATATTATTGACATAGAATATTATATTAGTTTTAGGTATACAACATCATAATTTGATATTTGTATATACTGCAAAATGATCACACAGGTCTAATTGACATCTATCACTACATATGGTTAAAATTTTTTCCTTATGATAAGAACTTTTAAGATCTATTCTCTTAGTAACTTCCAAATATACAATATAGTGTTGTTAACTGTATTCACCCTGCTGTATATTACATCCTCAAGACTTATGTATTTTATAGTTGGAAGTTTGTACCTTGTGACCACCTTCATGCATTTTGCCCACCACTTAACTTCCACCTCTAGTAACAGTGAGTCTGTTCTCTGTATCTATGAATTTTTTTTTTTTTAAGATTTCTCATATAAGTGAGATTGTACTGTATTTGTCTTTCTCTGACTCATTTCACTTAGCATAATGCCCTCAAGGTCCACCAACCTTCTTTTACAAAATGAGAAAATGGAGGCTGAAGGAAGGTTAAATATCTTGACCAAAGTTTCATGGTTAGGAGTTAGTAAAACCTAAACTGGAACCCTGCCAGTTTAAGAATCAAGACCCTTTATTTTAACCACAACACTTTAATTGAAAGTGAAAATATCACACATTACTTGGTCATTTTTTGCAAAACAAACAAACAAACAAACAAACCCCCCCACCCCCAGCTATCTTTTATTAAAATTGTCATATATAAATACCACACATCTCTCCAGGATGTCTAGCTGAGTGCTGGGCACTAGTTTATGCTGAATATATACTTTTCCTTATAAGCAGTCATATGAATATATCCCTTAAATTTACAATAAATACAACTGGAAAAGTCTTCATCAAAGTGGAGGCTGGGAAAAATACTGGACAGATTGTTGAGAGACCTAGGTTCTAGCCCTGGGTAACACCTGTGATACTAAGTTCCCTCATCTGTAAATTTAAGAAGCTTGGTTTTAATGGTTTGGCTTCAAAATGGTTTTAAAATGCATACCCCTCATTTTGTAGTTTCAATCATGTTTTAATTGTGTTGGAAAGTATTTTAACTTCTGGTTAACAGCAAAGACTATATGGAATATCAATTTCAGCACAGTGGTTTGTTTCTATGGGTTTTAGGAATGCAAATTATGTGTACCCAGGTTTTGGCTGACCCATATATTTAGGGTGTGTGTGTAACTGTGTGTGAGAGAGTGTGTGTGTGTATGTGTCTGTGTGTGTTTAGTATCCATGGTCAGATCTAACCTAATCTGTGTATATTCCCTCAGATATGAACTATGAAATTGTTTGGAGATAAATGTTATCTTCATTAATGTGTCCTTTCTCTTAACATTTAATTAATTTCAGCTTTTAAAAAAAAGATAATTTAATACTTTTCAGTCACAAACATTGGCAGCCATTAAACTATAGCTATTTAGTAGAGATCCAAATAGGCAGGCATCCTTTAGATATGGTAAAATTTCGATATGTATGTACGTATGGGTGCTCAGTCATATGGACTGTAGCCTGCCAGGCTCCTTTGGTCATGGAATTTTCCAGGAAAGAATATCAGAGCTGGTTGCCATTTCCTACTCCAGGGGATCTTCCCGACCCAAGGATCAAACCCTGGTTTCTTGTGTCTCTTGCATTGGCTGGTTGATTCTTTACCATTGCGCCACATAGCTAAGTTTTATCCAGTGCTTAGTATTTTGCAGACATTTTGTGTTTGCTTGTATTAGCTCCTTTAATCTTTATGCTGCTGCTGCTAAGTCGCTTCAGTTTTGTCTGACTCTGTGCGACCCTGTAGACAGCAGCCTACCAGGCTCCCTTGTCCCTGGGATTCTCCAGGCAAGAACACTGATGTGGGTTGCCATTTCCTTCTCCAATGCATGAAAGTGAAAAGTGAAAGTGAAGTCGCTCAGTCATGTCTGACTCGTAGCGACCCCATGGACTGCAGCCTACCAGGCTCCTCCATCCATGGGATTTTCCAGGCAAGAGTACTGGACTGGGTTGCCATTGCCTTCTCTGAATCTTTATGAGGTAGGTGCTATTAACCATTCCATCTTTCAGATAAGGAAACTGAGACAGAGAGGAAATGTAACCTGCCAACCCACTATTCTTTAAAATATGAATAGAAATCTGAGCTACTTCCCCAACAGTGATTTTTTTTAGGTACAAGAGAATTTGCTAATTGAAATTGCCATATTTATGGAAATTGATTCTAAAAAAGAATAGATATATGTATATGTATAACTGATTCACTTTGCTCTATAGCAGAAATATGTCAACTATATGCCAATAAAGTTAATTTAAAAATTGCCACATTCAAACAATAAGAGTTAAATGAGTCTTAAAAAGTTAGTTTGTAACAACAAAGTTTGAGTTACGCTCCTAATCCTTAGGTATTCCCACCTTCCGCTTAATTTTCAGATTTGACCTTGGCCTCCCTAGATTACTTCGACTATAACCTAACTTCATTATTTAAAATGCTCCCAGCTTCAACATTTCCATAGCTTTTCCAAATGTAAACTTTTACACATTTTTTCCTGCACCCAAAGTTTTAAATGTCCCCAGAGAATGAGTCTTAATTGTGAGACATACAAACAGACGTTAAAATTTTTTTATTTTTTTTTTACTTTTCCCCACTCTAGCTGTTACTAGTGTGGGGTATTGTGAGAACAGAAATACTCTCATCTCAATGAGTTATATAGAAATTAAGCTATTAAATCAATAGATGAATGAATTCTCTGAGGTCTAGTTGGAAAGTCAAAGCTGTGAGAGCATGTATCTTCATCCAAAGTAGGCCTTCAAATCAAAACTGATTGAGAAGGCAACAAATTAATCACAGCTTTTGCAAAAACATTCAAATTATTGATGCAAAACAATAGATTTAAAGTTTAAAAGGGAAGGCGATATCCATTTATTGCCCTCCTGTATGCAACTCATACTCAACTGCAAGAACAGAAAACCAATGGAAAAACATGTCTCATTTCCATATATTCTGGCTCATTCAGGTTTATTCTTCTGTGAATTGACTTTTCAGAGCTTTCATTCATTCTTCTACTGAGCTTTTCTTCTTATAAGAGTTCTTTATGTATTTCAGATATTAATTATTTACCAGTTCTAGGCACTATAAATATTTTATTCCATATGATAGTTTTGGATTTCACTTTATTTATGATTTCTTGTATCAAATAAAAGAATTAGTAGTTAAATATATCCATCATTTCCTTCATATTTGGCTCATATTTTGTCTTTTTTTTTCACTTGAGGTACAGTAGATTTACAATACCATATAAATTTTAGGTATATAAGATAGTGATTTACAATTTTTAAAGGTTATACTTCATTTATAGCTATTATAAAACATTGGCTACATTCCTAGTGCTGTACAATACACCCTTGCAACTTATTTATTTTATACATAGTAGTTTGTATCTTCTGATCCCCTGTCCCTGTCTTGCCCCTTCCCTTTTCTCTCCCCACTGGTAACCACTTGTTTGTTCTTTATATCTGAGAATTTCTCTCTCTCTCTCTTCTTTTTTTTTTATGCCATATTCACTTGTCTATTTTTTAGATTCTATATATAATTGATATCATACATTATTTACCTTTCTCTGTCTGTCATATTTCACTAAGAATCAGTTCAGTTCAGTTGCTAAGTCGTGTCCGACTCTTTGTGACCCCATGAATTGCAGCACGCCAGGCCACCCTGTCCAACACCAACTTCTGGAGTTCACTCAGACTCACGTCCATCGAGTCAGTGATGCCATCCAGCCATCTCATCCTCTGTCGTCCCCTTCTCCTCCTGCCCCCAATCCCTCCCAGCATCAGAGTCTTTTCCAATGAGTCAACTCTTCGCATGAGGTGGCCAAAGTACTGGAGTTTCAGCTTTAGCATCATTCCTTCCAAAGAAATCCCAGGGCTGATCATCTCACACACTAGTAAAGTAATGCTCAAAATTCTCCAAGCCAGGCTTCAGCAATACGTGAACTGTGAACTTCCTGATGTTCAAGCTGGTTTTAGAAAAGGTAGAAGAACCAGAGATCAAATTGCCAACATCCGCTGGATCATGGAAAAAGCAAGAGAGTTCCAGAAAAGCATCTATTTCTGCTTTATTGACTATGCCAAAGCCTTTGACTGTGTGGATCACAATAAACTGTGGAAAATTCCGAAAGAGATGGGAATACCAGACCACCTGACCTGCCTCTTGAGAAATCTGTATGCAGGTCAGGAAGCAACAGTTAGAACTGGACATGGAACAACAGACTGGTTCCAAATAGGAAAAGGAGTACGTCAAGGCTGTATATTATCACCCTGCTTATTTAACTTATATGCAGAGTACATCATGAGAAATGCCGGACTAGAAGAAACACAAGCTGGAATCAAGATTGTTGGGAGAAATATCAATAACCTCAGATATGCAGGTGACACCACCCTTGTGGCAGAAAGTGAAGAGGAACTAAAAAGCTTCTTGATGAAAGTGAAAGTGGAGAGTGAAAAAGTTGGCTTAAAGCTCAACATTCAGAAAATGAAGATCATGGCATCCGGTCCCATCACTTCATGGGAAATAGATGGGGAAACAGTGGAAACAGTGTCAGACTTTATTTTGGGGGGCTCCAAAATCACTGCAGATGGTGACTGCAGCCGTGAAATTAAAAGACGCTTACCTCTTGGAAGGAAAGTTATGACCAACCTAGATAGCATATTGAAAAGCAGAGACACTACTTTGCCAACAAAGGTCCATCTAGTCAAGGCTATGGTTTCCAGTGGTCATGTATGGATGTGAGAGTTGGACTGTGAAGAAGGCTGAGTGCCGAAGAATTGATGCTTTTGAACTGTGGTGTTGGAGAAGAGCCTTGAGAGTCCCTTGGACTGCAAGGAGATCCAACCAGTCCATTCTGAAGGAGATCAGCCCTGGGATTTCTTTGGAAGGAATGATGCTAAAGCTGAAACTCCAATACTTTGGCCACCTCATGCGAAGAGTTGACTCATTGGAAAAGACTCTGATGCTGGGAGGGATTGGGGGCAGGAGGAGAAGGGGACGACAGAGGATGAGATGGCTGGATGGCATCACTGACTAGATGGACGTGAGTCTGAGTGAACTCCGGGAGTTTGTGATGGACAGGGAGGCCTGGTGTGCTGCGATTCATGGGGTCACAAAGAGTCGGACACGACTGAGTGACTGATCTGATCTGATGACCATTGAGGTGCATGTATCTTTTTGAATTAGCGTTTTTGTTTTCTTTGGATATATTCTCAGCAGTGGATACATGAATATTGTTGGATCATATGGTAGTTCTATTTGTAGTTTTTTGAGGAAACTCCATACTGCTTTCCAGGAAAAGGCATTGGCACCCCACTCCAGTACTCTTGCCTGGAAAATCCCATGGATGGAGGAGCCTGGTAGGCTGCAGTCCATGTGGTCGCTAAGAGTTGGACAGGACTGAGCGACTTCACTTTCACTTTTCACTTTCATGCATCGGAGAAGGAAATGGCAACCCACTCCAGTGTTCTTGCCTGGAGAATCCCAGGGACGGGGGAGCCTGGTGGGCTGCCGTCTATGGGGTCGCATAGAGTCGGACACGACTGAAGTGACTTAGCAGCAGCAGCATACTGCTTTCCACTTGCTGCACAAGCTTACATTCTAACATGGGGCTTCCATTTTCCCACACCCTCAGCAACATTTGTTGTCTGTGGCCTTTTGATGGCAGCTGTTTGACAGGTTTGAAATGATATCCCATTGTGTTTTTGGTGTGCATTTCTTATGACTATATTATTGGCCATCTGTATGCCTTCTTTGGAAAAAATATCTATTCAAATCTTCTGCCCAATTTTTAAATCAGTGTCTCTGAAGTTTTTTTTTTTTTCTTGATATAGAATTGTATGAACTTTTTATATATTGTGGTTGCATGGGTGCTGCATGTTCAGTTGCTCAGTTGTGACTCTTTGCAACCCCACGGATTGTAGCCCACCAGGCTCCTCTGTACATGGAATTTTCTAGGCAAGAATATTGGAGTGGGTTGCCATTTCCTTCTCCAAAAGATCTTCCTGACCCAGGGATAGAAGCTGCATCTCCTGCATTCCAGGCAGATTCTTTGCCACTGAGCCACAAGGAAACTCTGCCTTAAAAAACAGATCCCAAAAAAGCATTTCTATGATTTATATCAAAGAGTCCTCTATGTTCTATTCTATGAGTTTTATGATTTCTGGTCTTACATTTAGGTCTTTGATCCATTTGGAGTTTATTTTTGTATATGGCATTAGAAAATGTTTTAATTCATTCTTTTACATGTAGCTTTCCAGTTTTCCCAGCATCACTTTTTGAAGAGATTCTCTTTTCTCTATTGTTTATTCTTGCCTTCTTTGTTGTAGATTAGTTGACCATAAATGAGTAGATTTATTTCTGAGCTCTCTATTCTGTTTGGCTCAATGTGTCTTGATTAAGTAATCCTTTAGTACTGCATGTCATGAAGATATTCTTTGATATTTTCTTCAAAAAATTAAAAAATTTGGCTTTTCACATTTAGCTTTTAAATCATCTATCATCTTATTTTTATATGTGGTGTGATGTGAGGTAAAAATGTAATCTTATTTTTTTACCATATGGAAGACCAACTGACTCATATTTATATTGGACAGTCCATTTCCCCCCCCAACAATTAATAATTCCCTAACTATTTTCAAAGCCCTTGTGTATACAAAAGTACGATTCTAGGCTATATTATCATCATTGTTCTTATGGTCACTTCTTACAGTCAGTACCACATTGTTTTAATTATGGCAAGCCTTGATGGTAAATCAATTCTTATTTTTTAAGATTTTCTTTGCTCTTGTTTCACATTAAAAATATATTTGGAAATTTGATTGGAACTAACTGAAATTTTAAAGACATATTCATATATGTAATACGTGTGTGTATATATGTCTATACACATATCCAAAACATATGCATGTGTACATATGTACACACACCTATTCTGGGAGCCCTTCATTCTTTGAGATTGAATCTTTCTATTCAGTAAGATATCTCTTAGATATCTCTGTGATTTTTCAATAAGATTTTATCTATTCACTTCACAATATTTTACATATCTTTTATTATCTTTATTTATAGAAACCAATAAAGGACCTATAGGAACCACATAGGAATGTTTATTGTAAATGTATCTTTTTTGATTTATTTTTATCTAAGGATAATTGCTTTACAGAATTTTGTTGTTTTCTGTCAAACCTCAACATGAATCAGCCATAGGTATACATATATCCCCTCCCATTTGAATCTCCCTCCCATCTCCCTCCCCATCCCACCTATCTAGGTTGATACAGAGCCCCTGTTTGAGTTTCCTAAGTGTAAATGTATCTCTTAAAATTATACTTTATAAATCATTTTGTCTCATAGAAATATATTTACATTTTATATAACTTTGCATATTAATCTTACATCCAGCATGACTTTGCTGAACTTTCCTGCCAGTTTTAATAGTCTGACAATAACATTCACCAATATTTTTAATGTAGAAAATAAAATTGTTTGCAAGCACTCCATTGAAAGAAGTGGTAATACTATTCATTTTGGAATTGAAAAGCAATTCTCTCAAGATTAATTGTTCAGTCGCTGTCGTGTCCGACTTTGCGACCCCATGAACTGCAGCATGACGGCCTCCTCTGTCTTTCACTATCTCCCAGAGTTGGCTCAAACTCATGTCCATTGTGTCAGTGATGCCTTCCAACCATATCATCCTCTGTTGCCCCCTTCTCCTCCTGCCCTTAATCTTTCCCAGCATCAAGGTATTTTCCAATGAGTCAGCTCTTAACATCAGGTGGCCAAAGTAGTGGAGCCTCAGCCGCAGCCTCAGTCCTTCCAAAGAATATTCAGGGTTGATTTCCTTTAGGATTGACTGCTTTGATCCCCTTGCTGTCCAAGGAACTCTCAAAGAAGTCTTCTCTAGCACCACCATTTGAAAGTATTAATTCTTTGGTGCTCAGCCTTCCTTATGGTCCAAATCTCACATCCATACATGACTACTGGAAAAACCATAGCTTTGAATATATGGACCTTTGTCGGCAAAGTGATGTCTCTGTTTTTTAATATGCTGTCTAGGTTTGTCATAGCTTTTCTTCCAAGGAGCAAAATGGTGTAGTCACCATCCACATTGATTTTGTAGCCTGAGATTAGGTATTATCATTAATTTTTTTGTAAGCTACTTTCCTTATGCCAGAGGGTCTATTTCCCTTAACCAATGACTCTCTGATGAATCAGAGAGCATCAGAAACATCAGAGAGTGTATTAAATCAGAGTTCTGGGCTCTAGCCATGGAGTCTCTGATTCAGCAGGTCTGTGGAGGAGCCTGAATATTTACTTTTTATGCAAGTTTCTAGGTGATGATGATGTTGTTAGTCAGAGGACCACACTGAGCACCACTTCCAGTGCTCTATGTTAAACTTTGGTCTTTATTATTTGAGTGTATTCTTCTGGTCAGATTGTTCTTATTTGCTTCTAAACTTGCTTATTCCAGCTTTATCGTGATCCTCTGTATTTTATTGTGATCCTTTGTTGATGGTAATGTCAGCAGTTTTACAAGTATCTGTCCAGCTTTTATAGTTACTGATCCCTTTTATATCTTGCCATTTCTGTTCATAGTATTTTTCTCCCAATAATTTACTATGAAAAAATTCAAACAGATAAGAAGTCATTTTACATTGAACACCTGTATAACCACCACCCATATTTTACTATAAACATCCTACTACATATTTGTCCATCTGGTCCCTCTATATCCATTTATCACTATCATATATTTTATGCTTTTGTGTCTTTTTTTCCTACATCTTCAAGTCTTGCTTTTATTTTGTTTTTCTTTAGTCATCTTAATAATTTACTTCAGAATCTCTGTCAGAATGTTCTATTTTCTGCTATTATTGGGATTTTATATCTGCGGTATGTGCTGTCTCATTCCTGGTGGACTGTTTCCTTTTATTTTGTAATTGCATTGTAAATTTATTTTCCTTCTCATAGGAATCCTGTGCAGCCTAGGTTGAAACCATGTCCTATCAGGGAATTTTTATGCTTTATTAATTCCATGACTCTTAGAAGTATTACTGGTGTAAGAGCAATTTTTATGGTAATTTCTTTTCCAAACCAGACAATGTTTGATTCAGCCCCAACACAGAGAAATTATTTTAGCCACTCAAAATCCGACTAAAGTAAACTTCCTTATATTCTCCCTGAGTCAGGAGGCTTTCCTTTTTCTTTTTAACCTTTTAATTGCAGCGACTTCAGATTCTAACTTATGTTGGTGGTGTCAGGTCCAACTCCTTGCTTTTCTGAGCTCTGGCCTCTCTGCTGCTGTTTCAATCAGGGTGAAAACTCAAGATTAGTACATCTTGAAGAGCAGATATGCCTCAGCTCATGTACTTGCTACTCATTTCCCTTTTTTGGTTCCCTGTCATCTCTGGTTTCCCAATGTATTTAAAGAATGCTGCTATAAAGTATTTCTTCATGTTTTCCATTTCTTGTGTTTGTGACAAACAGAAGTCTACTTCTAATGAAGTAGAATGAAGTGAATGAAGTTTACTTCATCCACCTGGATTTTGTTTCTATATGTATCTTGAGGAAGTACCTATTTCTGTTTCCGATTCCCTAGACAGCATATTAAAAAGCAGAGACTTTACCAACAAAGGTCTGTCAAGTCACAGCTATGGTTTTTCCAGTAGTTATGTATGGATGTGAGAGTTGGACTATAAAGAAAGCTGAGCACAGAAGAATTAATGCTTTTTAACTGCGGTGTTGGAGAAGACTCTTGAGAGTCCCTTGGACTACAAGGAGATCCAACCAGTCCATCCTAAAGGAAATCAGTCCTGAATATTCATTGGAAGGACAGATGCTGAAGCTGAAACTCCAACACTTAGGCCACCTGATGTGAAGAACTGACTCATTTGAAAAGACCCTGATGCTGGGAAAATTGAAGGCGGGAGGAGAAGGGGATGACATCCTTGGTTAGAGGGCATCACCGACTCAATGGACATGAGTTTGAGTAAACTCTGGGAGTTGGTGATGGACAGGGAGGCCTGGTGTGCTGCAGTCCATGGGGTCACAAAGAGTCGGACATGACTGAGTGGCTAAACTGAACTAACTGAACTGATTTACCTATACTGGCAAGTCTTCATTCTGTGTTGTTTTGTGTTTTTCTAACAGAAGTCACCTCTATTTAAAATTCACCAATGGAATTCTCTCTCCATTTAAATTTTTTTTCAGCTTACATGTATTATAATATAACCTACGAGAATCACATTGAGTTTCTGTTCAGGAAAACCCCTTAGCTTACTTGCTAGTTGAATGAACTCTCTCTTTCCTCTCTGTATCATAGTCATCACAGTGAGTGAGGTTGCTTGAGGCTCATAATACAGCAAACATTTACGACCAGAAGCCTATTTTCTTCTCCAAGCCCTATTGGTACCTCTGTTCCCATCAGGTGGCTTACAGACTTATCCAGAATTAGTTTTCTTGCTGCCTTATGTTATTTAATATTTCAATGTTATTTTAAATGACTTTACTCAAAAAATTTTTAATGCATTCAAATATATAATTGAATGAAATATGAGTGGAAAATAAAATTATTTCTATAAAAACCCAGTTTAGTTCTGTGATTAAACCATGATAATCTTGTGTTTCTAAATAAAATTTTCTTTTAAATGAGGCATAGATAAGAATTTTATAAATGATTGGGTAAATAGTCTCAAAGTCTTAAGACTTACACACCAATTTTAATTTGCAAAGGTATTTAAATTTTCACTTTAAAGAAGCCAAAGTTAGGTATTAGAGATGTCGTATTGTGGCTCCGCTGGTAAAGAAACTGCCTGCAATGCAGGAGACCTGGGTTTGATCCCTGGGTTGGGAAGATCCCCTTGAGAAGGGAAAGGCTACCCACTCCAGCATTCTGGCCTGGAGAATTCCATGGACTATATAGTCCATGGGGTCACAAAGAGTCAGACACGACTGAGTGACTTTCACTCATTCTAATGAGTGACTTCATTAGAAATGATGGTCTTTGTACAACATGGACTATTATGGAACACTCTAATAAGATATTTATGTGTATTAAGTTAAAATATGATCTTTAAACAACATATCATTTAAAAATATTCCTCACACTAAATGACTTTTTGACTAAATAGTCAACTACTGGTGACTGCCTGAGCTAAGAGGACTCCTACTTGTTTGATTTTGTTATTACTTCTATCCAAATTACTTTCTATCTGAAATGTTTATAGTAACCTATATTTATTTGAAAATGGGTCTAAGAGAATAGATGGGAAGCAATAAATTGGACTGCTTAAAATAAAATGAAAAATTTAAAAAAAAATTAGCAACTTATGACTAAAAAATAAGGGATGCCAAGTACTATATATAGTTCATGAGAGATCTCTACTAGGCTGCTCCCATCCTTGAGATAAAGTCCTTGCTTATGATAATTATGGTTTGTGCCATGTGACTGCACAACCCTTGAGAAAGCTGAGGATGGGGAATATGACCCAAAGATATAGGCAATAGACCTATACATAAAGGAGGTCAGAGCCCCAGTAAGTTTGTCCTGGTAACTAGCACATTCAAACTGATCCTCTAAGCAGAGTTAAATCAAAAGTAGAATAGCTCAGAAAAATAAAAGAAGGTAATAATATTACCCAAGAAGGCAATAATAATCAGTTCTAATCAATAAAAGGAGACTGAGGAAAGGACTACAGAGACAGGTTAATTTACATGAAAGATAAAGAAAAACAACCAGAGAAAGAGGCAGGATGATAAGAGTGAGTCCTGGCCACAGGAAATGTGCATTCACACTGGCTTCCCAGAGATACCCTTTCATTTCTCCAGCTTTTGTGGATTCCAAACTGTAAAGATGCAGCTCCAATCATTGTAATGATCTCCTATTTCTCTTTAAAGACTTCAGAGACCAGGTTCTGCCCTTTCATACTTCTCCTTGTATCCCCCAAAACCCTACCTTGAATCTGATTATATATGTGCTGCTTGCTTGTTGAAAGAGTAACTAATAAAAGTGCAAAGAAACTAATTTACAATTCTATTGTCTTTAATAGCTAATATTCTTGAAGGCAGTGACCATATGTCTACCACATTTTGGTATGGTAATAAGCAACAGAATAAAAACAGCTTTAGTGAGTTTGTCTGTACACATTTCTCATTTAGAACCCTATCTTAGCCAAGAGGCTTTCCAATATGTTGATATAACTTATCTCATATCTTTGTATGGAGTATTGTGAACTGCAGGCCATAAAATTTTGGATTGGGAGTCAAGAAATCTTGATTGTAATCACAATTCAACCATGACAAGGAGTTGGTGACTTTGGAAAAATATCCAAAATCTCTCCACCTCAGTTTCTTTATCTGTGGGACTCATGTTTTTTGATTTAAGGTTATTGTAAAAATCAAATTAGAGAATATATGAAATTACATTGTAAATTTGATCTGCCATGCAAATAGAGGTGATAAAGCTTCAGAATCTCAGAGTCAGAAGGGACTCTGCAGCATCTTAGGTCCAGACTTAACTTAATTTACAATAATTTTTAATGCTTTTAATCTTTTATAATTTTTACATATCTCCTCTGACTTCCATACTTGTCTCACTTAAATAGGAATAATATTTTAGCTAAGTCGCTTCAGTGGTGTCCAACTCTTTGTGACCCTATGGACCTTAGCCCACCAGGCTCCTCTGTCCATGGAATTTCCCAGCAAGAATGCTGGAGTTGGTTGCCATAATTTTAGCACATCTTGTTCAAATGGATTTCCTGATACTCCTAAAACAACATTTGAAAAAAGACTAGATTTATTTTTCTCGAGTTAACCACTAAATACAGAGGGAAGAAGAAAAAGGTTCACTCTCATACTCCATAAATACTAAGTTATTGACAGCATAAAAATTGTTTGAGTGTGCTACCAGACATGATTACATCAGATAGGCTGGGCAGAAGACAAAGGGGGTGGAGTACCCCAGGATCTCCCCGCACTCCTGGCCCCTCCTTCAGCTCCTGGGCTCCCTTCCATCTATGCTCTGTGGCAGCAACACACCTGTAAGTTTGACTTTTCCTCCCTAATTCTCATCTTTAAAACATATGTGTCCTCTGGGCTCTGCCAAAAATAAGCAGAGTTGATGAAGAAAAGGCCTGTTAAGAGGAGGATGTATTTCTCACCTTGAAAAACATTTGCATTTTCAAAGCTGTCTGAATAGTAGTCACAAGTATTGACAGGTTGAGTCAGCTGTGTGTGAACTCTTTCCTCAGGGCCTCTCCTGTGAGGCCCAACAAATAGGAGAGTTCTCTACACAAGGGTGGGGTGTGTGTGTGCGTGTGTGTGTGTGTGTAAGAAGATAGCTGGCCAATAGGTGTCAGAGACTAATTTTGTAATATTTGACAAGCCTTTCACTGATGTAGCCAACAGTGACCAGTTTGGAGAAAGGTTGTTTATTCATGATCCAAATGCATGCTGATATCTCATTTGGCCCAGATATTCATATTCCTAGATATCATCTTGATATCGGGCCCCAAACCAACATTATGCTGGGAGACTGAATTCCTCAAATTCATTCCTTAAGTATTTCTACTAGATTACAAAGTGAACAGTTTTAAAACAGTCAAATGGAATGGAAATGGAGGAGTGGGATTTTAGGCATTCATTCCTTAGCAAGACACCCAAGAGGCCTAAGAATTCCAATCATATGAAGCCCTCTCCACAGCTGAGCTATGGTGATGATAACAGAGAAATAATTTCAGAAAAACTCAATTGGAAAAGATACAAAAGAGAACAATTCAGAAAATAATAAGAATGATTAATGGGAAGAAGATTAAATCAGATAAAAAGGGTATAGGGTTAAAGGTTTGGGTTCCAGAGAAAATAAGTACCTATATTTTTTACTATTAATAATTAATTGTTAATAATTGGCAGAGTTTAATTTGGAGTTCTTTAATAAATTGTTATAAAAATCTTTCTAGCCTCAATGATTTTAGGCAAAGTAGGGGCCATTCAAATGGAGTTAATCCTATGATTTGCTTCAAGAATATAAAAATCCACTTTAAACAAGATTCTGGTACATTGTCTGATCCTGAAAACCAAATACCAGTAAGAGGACTTATATTAGTGATTAAAAGTGAGGTTAGATTTAATGAAGGTGTCATAGGTCTTAAGGGTGATTGATTATATACTGATACACCAAGAGAGCTTAAAAGCATATCTATTCCTAAAATATGTTCAACCAGTACCATAAGTAAATATAATATTTTATATTCTTTTTATGCATTGGATTTATTTCCATGATTTTACCTCCTTAGTGAAAGTGTTGATTGAACCATTTGAATAGATCATAAAATAGCAATCTTAGAGGCAAATTAAAGACATTTATACAATAAGAATTGTAATTATACACTGAAAACTAAGAATGGATTTTTTTTTTAATTAGGCTACTTTTGCCCCAATAAAAATCAAACCTTCTCTCAGAATGTGGTGCTTTTAATTCAGATTACCTAATATACTGAATGTCAAATTTGAACAGTGTTTTAGACACTAAGGTGTTAATATTTGAGGGTGTTTTAAGTAGTATTAAAAACCAAGTCATTTCACTGTAAAATTTATTTAGGATAATGTTCACAATTAGGCAGGCTGTCTGATAGCATCAAGCGCTGGCTATTCACCGCTGCTCTAGATCTGAACGACAAAATGCTAAGGAGTTCTCAAGTATTCTCACTTTAAATTATGTTCCCAATCAAAAGTACAAGAAAATTGACTTAGGAGCCTTTTGATTTCTTTTGCCTCAATAAAGCAATATGCTTACTGTTGGATTTTAAAAATTATAGCTAAGCAAGGAAGTGGGGAAGAAACTACTCAAAACATGATCATTCAGACACGGGCATGGTTAATATTGTTTGCTTTCTTTCTTCAGAGAAGTGTTCTCTGTGTGTTTGCATGTTTACATTTTGTTGTATAATGTTTCTCCCCATAAGACAATTTATTAGGAATATTTTTCAGCTATTAAGTAAGTATTGATTTCAAAATAGGTACACTTTGAAGACCATTAATTATGGGAAGAATACTTTCAGAGACAACCTGTTTGGATTCAAAAGGAACAATGAGTATTAAAAGGCAAGAATTAAAAAAAAATTAACTGGAGGATAATTGCTTTACAAAATTGTGTTGGTTTCCGCCTTATGACAACGTGAATCAGTCATAAGTGTGTGTATGTGTGTCCCCTTGCTCCTGAGCCTCTCTCCCACACCCCCTCTCTCACTCCTCTAGGTCATCACAGAGCACTGAGCTGACCTCCCTGTGTTATACAGCAGCTTCCCACTAGTTATCTACTTCACACATGGTGGTGTACCTATGTCAGTGTTACTCTCTCAGCTCGTCTCACTCACTCCTTCTCTCTCTGTGACCACAAGTCTGTTCTATGATAGGCCACATCTGTGTCTATTCCTGCCTTGCTGCTGCTGGGGTGCCATTGCCTTCTCCGATTCCTGCCTTACACATAGGTTAAAAGGCAAGCGTTGAAACCTTCTCAGGGAACCTTTCTTCATGGTTATTTTGCCTACATATTCATGTGAGACAGTGTTCTGCAACCTTTTTTGCACCAAGGACCTGTTTCATAGAAGACAATTTTTCTGTGGACTTGGGGTGGGGATAATTTGGGGATGATTCAAGCACATTACATTGATTGTGGACTTTATTTCTGTTATTAGACTTTGGCATTTAATCCAATTTACATCTACTTCACCTTAGATCATTAGGCATTAGATCTTACAGGCTAGGGACCCCTGATGTAAGAGACTTCACCCAATGTTGGTGAATTAGTTATAGGAGACATATACTTAAAGGTTAGAAGCCTGATTTACTAAAAACTGTGTTAACCTGGGAACCAAGGGGCCTGGCATCTAATCAGGGACCTGCTGCTGCTGCTAAGTCGCTTCAGTCATGTCTGACTCTGTGCGACCCCAGAGACGGCAGCCCACCAGGCTCCTCTGCCCATGGGATTTTCCAGGCAAGAGTACTGGAGTGGGTTGCCATTGCCTTCTCTGAATCAGGGACCTAGTGAGTAACAATCAGGCAAAGGAATTAACCTAGATGTCTTTGTTTATACTGTGAGCCTAACCCTGCCAGACTCTGATTTTATATACCATGAATAAAATAAATAAGTGTTACTTGACATGACGATTCTGCATAATTTAGAAATCTGTTCAGATTATTGTCATTTTTGTGAGGAAAGCTGTGACAGAATAGGGATTGAAAGATTTTTACATCTATCTGAAAAAGCTATTCAATCAACCTGTTCCTTGAATCTTAGAAAACAATTTTTACAACATACCAGTCACTTGATACACCTACTTTTTTCTGTGATTCAGAATTGTACAGAATTGGACTAAATGCCAAAGTCTAAAAATGTAACCCTTTAGAAACAAGTAATTGAAGCTAAATTATCTTGAGGAAAGACTTTGTACCAAAAATATCAGTAATGATAGTTTATATCTATTTCTTTTTGTGCAGCTAATTTTTTTTCTTTGAATGGTTATTCAGAATTTAGAATCCCATCTGTGTCAGTAACAAACTTAGTTCACAGAAGGCTTTATTGCTGTATTAAAATTTTCTCACAGATGTAAAAGTTTAAGATGGCTTTGTTAGGTGGGGTAAATGAGAAGTTATAAAGGAATGAAAATTTTGCTTTGGGATAGTCCCACCTACTGAAGTTTTGATAATATAAAGTTGTGAAAAGAGCCCTGAAGAGACATAATTAGTGTGTCTTTTCCAGTAGCAACATGCAAAGCCCTCTAAATATAGAGGAGAAACTCATCTCTTTCAAAGAAGATTTATTCAATAACTTAGCTTCATTGCTTATATGAAATATTCCAAAATTAAGTCCCTCCTAACTTAGTTTAAACCCGTTTTATCATGTGAAAGATCCCCTGGAGGAGGGCATGGCTATCCCACTCCAGTATTCTTGCCTGGAGAATCCCATGGACAGAGGAGCCTGGGGGGCTGCAGTCCACAGGGTCGCAAAGAGTCAGACACGACTGAAGCAACTTAACATGCACACACCCATGCACATCTGTGTCTGTGAACAGCTGGCTGCCACTCACTGAATACAGTCACTTTGTATATTTAAAGACTGGCACGTGAACAGCCACATGTGAAAGAATGAAATTAGGACATTTTCTAACACTGTATGCAAAAATAAACTGAAAGTGGATTAAAGACTTAAATCTAAGACTGGAAACCATACAAGCCCAAGAAGGAAACATGGGCATAACACTCTTTGAAATAAATGGTAGTAATATTTTTTTGGATCTGCTTCCTAAAGCAAAGGAAGCAAAAGCAAAAATTAAAAAAATGGGGCCTAATTAAACTTTAAAACTTTTGAACAGCAAAGGAAGCCATGGACAAAACAGAAAGACATCTAGTGAATGGGAGAAAATATTTGTAAATGACATGACTGGTAAGAAGTTTATATCAAAAATATATAAATAGCTCATGCAACTTAATATCAAAAAAGAACCCAATTAAAAGATGGACAGAAGACCCAAGTAGACATTTTTCCAAAAAAGATATACAAGTGGATAATAGGCACACAAAAGATGCTTAACACCACTAAGCATTAGAGAAATATAATCAAATCAAAACCACAATAAAATACCACCTCACACCTGTCAAAATGACTATCATTAAAATATCTACAATTTAGAGGACTTTAGCAAGGATGTGGAGAAAAGGGCAACATAGTACACTATTTGTGGGCAAGTAAGTTGGTACAGCCATTGTGGAAAACAGTAGGGAGGTTTCTCAGAAAGCTAAAAACAGAATTACCACATGACCCAGCAATTTTACCCCTGGGTATACATCAAAGATTCCTGGGTCAGGAAGATCCCCTGAAGAAGGGCATGGCAGTCCATTCCAATATTCTTGCCTGGAGAACTCCATGTACAAAGGAATCTTGTGGGCTATAGTCCACAGGGCCACAAAGAGTCAGATACAATTAAAGCAACTTAGCATGTATACATCAAAAAAAAAAAAAAAGTAGAAACAATAATTCAAAAAGATACAGGTACTCCAATGTTCATAGCAGCACTATTTACAGTAGCCAAGACATGGAAGCTACCTAAGTGTCCATCTAGATGAATGAAGAAAGAAGATGTGGTACATAGTATACAGTGGAATATTATTCAGTCATTAAGTTCAGTTCAGTCACCCAGTCATGTCTGCCTCTTTGTGACCGCATGGAATGCAACATGTCAGGCTTCCCTGTCCATTACCAACTCCTGGAGCTTACTCAAACTTATGTCCATTGAGTGGTGATGCCATCCAACCATCTCATCCTCTGTTGTCCCCTTCTCCTCCTGCCTTCAATCATTCCCAACATCAGGGTCTTTTCAAATGAATCAGTTCTTAGCATCAGGTGGTCAAAGTACTGGAGTTTCAGCTTCAGCATTAGTCCTTCCTTGAATATTCAGGACTGATTTCCTTTATGATGGACTGGTTGGATCTTCTTGCTGTCTAAGGGATTCTCAAGAGTCTTCTCCAACACCACAGTTCAAAAGCATGAATTCTTTGGTGCTCAGATTTCTTTATAGTTAGAAAGAATGAGATAATGTCATCTTCAGCAACATAGATAAAACTGGAGATTATCATACTAAGTGAGGTAAATTAAACAAAGAATGCCAAGTATTATTATGGTATCATTTATATGTGGAATATAAAAAATGATACAAATGAACTTATTTACAAAACCAGAAACAGAGTTACAGATTTCAAAGCAAGTTTATGGTTACCAAAGGGAAAACATGTTGAGGAGGGATAAACTGGGAGTTTGGAATTAACAAATACACACTACTATATGTATTATCAGTTCAGTTCAGTTAGTTCAGTTCAGTCACTCAGTCGTGTCTGACTCTTTGTGACCTCATGAATTGCAGCATGCCAGGCATCCCTGTCCATCACCAACTCCCGGAGTTCACTCAGACTCACATCCATCGAGTTGGTGATGCCATCCAGCCATCTCATCCTCTGTCGTCCCCTTCTCCTCCTGCCCCCAATCCCTCCCAGCATCAGGGTCTTTTCCAGTGAGTCAACTTTGCATGAGGTGGCCAAAATATTGGAGTTTCAGCTTTAGCATCAGTCCTTCCAGTGAACACTCAGGACTGGTCTCCTTTAGCAAGGACTGGTTGGATCTCCTTGCAGTCCAAGGGACTCTCAAGAGTCTTCTCCAACACCACAGTTCAAAAGCATCAATTCTTCGGTGCTCAGCCTTCTTCACAGTCCAACTCTCACATCCATACATGACCACTGGAAAAACCATAGCCTTGACTAGATGGACCTTTGTTGCCGAAGTAACGTCTCTGCTTTTTAATAAGCTATCTAGGTTTTGGTCATAACTTTCCTTCCAAGGAGTAAGCGTCTTTTAATTTCATGGCTGCAGTCACCATCTGCAGTGATTTTGGAGCCCCCAAAAATAAAGTCTGACACTGTTTCCCCATATATTTCCCAAGAAGTGATGGGACCAGATGTCATGATCTTCGTGTTCTGAATGTTGAGCTTTAAGCCAACTTTTTCACTCTCCTCTTTCACTTTCATCAAGAGGCTCTTTAGTTCCTCTTCACTTTCTGCCATAAGGGTGGCATCATCTGCATATCTGAGGTTATTGATATTTCTCCCGGCAATCTTGATTCCAGCTTGTGCTTCTTCCAGCCCAGTGTTTCTCATGATGTAGTCTGCATATAAGTTAAATAAGCCGGGTGACAATATACAGCCTTGATGTACTCCTTTTCCTATTTGGAACCAGTCCTTTGTTCCATGTCCAGTTCTAACTGTTGCTTCCTGACCTGCATACAGATTTCTCAAGAGGCAGTTCAGGTGGTCTGGTATTCCCATCTCTTTCAGAATTTTCCACAGTTTATTGTGATCCACACAGTCAAAGGCTTTGGCATAGTCAATAAAGCAGAAATAGATGTTTTTCTGGAACTCTCTTGCTTTTTCAATCATCCAGTGGATGTTGGCAATTTGACTCTGGTTCCTCTGCCTTTTCTAAATCCAGCTTGAACATCAGAAAGTTCACGGTTTACGTATTGCTGAAGCCTGGCTTGGAGAATTTTGAGCATTACTTTACTAGCGTGTGAGATGAATGCAATTGTGTGGTAGTTTGAGCATGCTTTGGCATTGCCTTTCTTTGGGATTGGAATGAAAATTGACCTTTTCCAGTCCTGCGGGCACTGCTGAGTTTTCCAAATTTGTTGGCATATTGAGTGCAGCACTTCCACCGCATCATCTTCCAGGATTTGAAAGAGCTCAACTGGAATTCCATCACCTCCACTAGCTTTGTTCGTAGTGATGCTTCTTAAGGCCCACTTGACTTCACATTCCAGGATGTCTGACTCTAGGTGAGTGATCACACCATCGAGATTATATGGGTCATGATGCTCTTTTTTTGTACAGTTCTTCTGTGTATTCTTGCCACCTCTTCTTAATAGACACTGTCACTATAAAACACTATGGAAGTTTCTCAAACCTGAAAATAGAACTACCACATAATCCTGCAATTCTACTCCTGGGTATTTATCAAAAAACAAAACAAAACCTCTAATTCTAAAAGATACATGCACCCCGAATGTTCAGAGCAGCCGTAGTTACAATAACCAAGATATGAAAGCAATCAAGATATGCTATGCTAATGCTAAGTCACTTCAGCCGTCTCCGACTCTGTGTGACCCCATAGACGGTAGCCCACCAGGCTCCGCCGTCCCTGGGATTCTCCAGGCAAGAACACTGGAGTGGGTTGCCATTTCCCTCTCCAATACATGAAAGAGAAAAGTGAAAGTGAAGTCGCTCAGTCATGTCCGACTCTTAGCGACCCCAAGGACTGCAGTCTACCAGGCTCCTCTGTCCATGGATTTTCCAGGCAAGAGTACTGGAGTGGGGTGCCATTACCTTCTCCGAATCAAGATATAAAGGTGATGTTATCCCACACAATGGAATATTAGCCAGAAAAACATGAAATTCTGCTATTTGCAAGAACATGGATGGACATAGAGGATATTACACCAGTGAAATAAGCCAGGCTGAGAAAGATAAACATGGTATGTTATCATGTATATGTCGAATCTAAATGATAAAACAAATGAATACAACAAAACAGACTCACACATAGAACAAACCAGTGATTACCAGTGGGGACAAGACAGGGGGAAGCAGCAAGATATGGTAGGAAATTGAGATACAAATTATTATGTATCACATAAGTAAACAGCAATGGTATATTGTACAGCACAAGGAAATATGGTCATTACTTCATAAAAACTTTAGAGTATAATCTATAAAAATATCAAATCATTATGTTGTACACCTGAAACTAATACTGCTTTGTAAATAAACTATACTTAAATTAAAAAAAATTTAAAGACTGTCATGGAATGACTGCTCAGTCTTTTTCTTCATCAAGTGGTATAGTTCTATAGATATTCTATCTCCAGTTGTACTGACATTCTTTCAATGTTAGTCTTTGCTTCCAGTCCTTTAATCAACTTCTGGATCATATCTAAAGCTGTCACATGGTCTTTCATGAGTCAACTTTATTTCCATAAGTTCTCCAGCTGCTAAGAAACATGTCAGGATTTATGTTTAGTTGTCATAGCATTTTATGCCTCTTGATCTGGATTTCTTTGAAAATTCCAAGTACAAGGATAAGGCAAAGATGGAACTTTAAGAGGTACAGATTTACTTTTTGTTTGTTTTCCTTTTCTTTGGTAATATAATATTATGACAGTTTTGCCAGTAAGTCCAAACAGCTAGTCTGGAATTCTATATTTAGCAATAAAAACTCTTAAAAAATGAAGGTGAGATAAAGGCATTTTCAGAAAAATAAAACCTGAGAAAACTTGCTTTCAGTATAACTATACTGTGAGAAATATTAAAGGAAGTTCTGTAGGCTGGACAGAAACAACACCAGTTGGAAACTTTAATCTGCAGGAAGGATTGAAAGTGCCAGAAATGATTAAAAAAGATATACCTTTTGTGTTTCCCAAGTTCTCTGAAAGATGTTTGACTAAAGCAAAATCAACAGCAATGTATTGTAAGATATATAATATAGTAAAATATATGAAAACAAAAAGTTCTAAAATCAATAATCTAAGAAGCAAACACAATATCAATAGACAAAAGAAAATAATAGAGAACAGAAAAAATTTTGTGGAAGTAAAGAGAAAATTCTTCAAGCTAAGTTGGTTCTTGAAAGGATTATTAAAATTGATATACACTAACAACACCAATTTAGGGGGGAAAAGCACAAAGTATAAATATACAAAATAAGACAGGAAATATGACTATAAATCTACAGTAATTAGAAAGATAGTAAGGTACTATTAAAGACAAAAGGCCACAAACCTGATGATGTAGGTAGATGAAATAGACAAATTCCTCAAAAACACAACTTAATAAATTGATTAAAACTGGTAAAGAAATTGATTTTTGAATCCCTCCAAAACTCTTTCAGGAATAAAAGAGGAAAAACAGTTTCTGATTCATTTTATGGGACCACTATACCAGCATCGGAGAAGGCAATGGCACCCCACTCCAGTACTCTTGCCTGGAAAATCCCATGGATGGAGGAGCCTGGTAGGCTGCAGTCCATGGGGTTGCTACGAGTCGGACATGACTGAGCGACCTCACTTTCACTTTTCACTTTCATGCATTGGAGAAAGAAATGGCAACCCATTCCAGTGTTCTTGCCTGGAGAATCCCAGGGATGGGGGAGTCGGGTGGGCTGCCACCTATGGTGTTGCACAGAGTCGGACATGATTGAAGCGACTTAGCAGCAGTAGCAGCAGCATACCAGCATAACTCTAGTATCAAATGATGATAAAGCAACCATAAGCCATTCACAAAAGGAAAATCAATGGAGTAATACCCCTCAACATAGGCAGAAAATTTCTTAACCAAAGAGCAAATTTAACCCAGCCGTATATAAATAGAATAATATGATATGACTAACCAAGGATTATCCTAGGAATGCATGTTTGGTTTACTAACAGAATAAAAAACAGTCACATGGGTAGGTACAGAAGAGGTACAGAAAATATGTACAAAATAGGTACAAAAAAATCACATGACCATGTTTGATACACAACTATGATAAAAATAAAAACTCTAGGAAAACTAAAAGAGATTCCACAAATTCTATACTGAATTTAGCTTAATGTTAAAATATTGAATGAGGTCTGTTTTTAACCCCTCCTATTCAACATTCTACTGAAGTCTAAGGCAATGTAATCAGGCAAAAAAGGAAAAGGATCAAGGGAAATAGAGATAAAAATTCACTTTCAGAAAATCTAAAGGATTTTATAAACTATAAAAGGATTCTATAATTATATAAAGGATTCTATATAGGATTATATAAAGGATTCTATAAAAAATTCTGCTAGACCCAGTAAGTGAATCAAGCAGTGTCTCAAGGTCAATATATACAAATTGTTTCTACATGCAAGCAACAAAGAATTAGAAAATAAAAATGAAAACTTGATGCTATTTGTAATGACATTAAAATTGATACTCAAGAATAAGTTTTTAAAAAGAAATCAAAGATCGTTTCATCTGAAAACCACACATCACTGAGTTTTTTTTTTTTTTTTTTAAGTATTTATTTATTTGGGGGCACCAGGTCTTAGTTAAAACTCAACAGTCAAAAAACGAAGATCATAGTTTCCAATTCCATCATGTCATGGCAACTAGATGGGGAAACAAAGGAAACGGTGACAGAATTTATTTTCTTGGGCTCTAAAATCACCTTAGATGGTGACTGCAGCCACTAAATTAAAAAATGCTTGCTCCTTAGAAGAAAAGCTACGACAAACCTAGACAGCACATTAAAAAGCAGAGATATTACTTTGCCGACAAAGATCGGTATGTATAGTCAAGGCTACGGTTTTTCCAGTAGTCATGTATGGAAGTGAGAATAGGACCATAAAGAAAGCTGAGCGCCAAAGAATCGATGTTTTTGAACTGTGGTGCTAGAGAAGACTCTTGAGAGTCCCTTGGACTGCAAGGAGATCAAACCAGTCAATCCTAAAGGAAATCATACCTGAATATTCATTGGAAGGACTGACACTGAAGCTCCAATACTTTGGCCACCTGATGTGAAGAGCGACTCATTTGAAAAGACCCTGATGCTGGGAGGGATTGAGGGTGAGAAGAAGAAGGGTGAGGGGGCGACAGTGGGGTGAGGGTGAGATGGTTGGATGGCATCATCCACTCAAGGCACATGAGTTTGAGCAAACTCCCAGAGATAGGGAGCTACAGGGAAGCCTGGCCTGTTGCAGTCCATGGAGTCGCAAAGAGTCGGATAGGACTTAGGGACTAAACAACAAAAGTCAAACCATTATGTTGTACACCTAACACTCATATAGTGCTGTATATCAGTTCTATCTCAATAAACTGGAAGAAAACCTATCACATAACAAAGTAGAGAATTAAAAATGACAAATTAGAAAAAACATCAAAGAATATCTGATGTCAAGATGATTCTTCCTCACCCAGAGCTGTGACTGCTGCTCCGGCCAGAAGGCCTTTTGGCTTCATGGCATCATGTTCCATTTAATGGCCACACTCAAGAGAATATTCTATTCTAAATAACCCCTTCAGGAGCTAACAGTTCCCACCTTCTTGAAAACACTGGATGGTTGATCCCTCTAGAGCACAGGTTTTGAGTTAATGTAAGAATGCATGCGTGGAGAGGTGGGCAACAGCATGAACAGCCACACTTCTAGAAGGTTCTAATCAGCATGCAGGACCACGGTAGAGAAAGTAGGAATGAACAGGAGAAGAACCCAGGGTAGTTGGGTGGGCAGAGCTAGTGGCCGGGGAGGTTCTAGTTTGTTCAGCCTTGGGGCATCCTTCCCCTTTACGTGGTCACGCTGAAGTAGTGCCCAGACCAGGCATCTGGCCAGCAGCTTACACTCACCACCTCCCACTGCCTCCTGGGCCATGGACCCCTGCAAAATGAGAGAGCTTGGAGCCTTCCTGTAAATGTGTGAGCAGGACTGGAGTGTTCTGAACACAGAGGAAATGAGCTTCCTGAGGGAATGGGTGGAGAGTATGGGGGCTAAAATGCCACCTGTTTCTCATAAAACTAAATCAGAATTAAACACCTACGAAGCAAAAGCAGATAGTAAGAAGGTGAAGGAAAACATAAATACAGACAAACTGTTAGGGGAAACACTCTGATTGAAACTGCCCACCCTGGGGAGGTACCATAGTAACCATTTGCATGAGTTGTTTTATGACAGGAGATCCTGATAAGGAATACGGAACTAATAAGCCACCACCAACCGGATGAGTTCAGGAAAGGTCTAAAGGAGACACCGCGTGTCCACTTCCCAGAATCCCTCTCGCTAGCATCCATCTTGGCTGAGCGATGCGTGTGCCACCAGGAAAGACTCTGAATTAGAATGATTGGTCAAAGACCACCTGGAAACTAATCCCATCACCATAAAACCCGAGACTGAGAGCCATGTGGCAGAGCAGTTCTCCTGGGTTCCCTTACCCTACTGCTCTCCACCCGGGTGCCCTTTCCCAATAAAATCTCTTGCTTTGTCAGCACATGTGTCTCCTCAGACAATTCATTTCCAAGTGTTAGACAAGAGCCCAGTTTCGGGCCCTGGAAGGGGTCCGCCTTCTTGCAACAAAACCATCAACTGAGGAAAGTGATCTAGAATTTGATAATGAAGGTGTGATTGAACCAGACCATAATGCCCCTCAAGAAATGGGAGATAAAAATGTAGAGATAACTAAGGAGATGATGGATCAGGCAAATGATTAAAAAAAAAAAAAAAAATAAGTGTCTGCCATTGATGCCCTAAATGATGGTGAGCCACAGAATGCCAATGAGTCGTTTAAAGATGCCATCAAGCTAACCCCTTGTGTGGCCATTCTGTATGCCAGGAGAACCAGTGTCTTCATCAAATTACAGAAGGGAAATGCTGCCATCCAAGCCTGTGGAAGAGTTATTGAAATACATCTGGATGCAGCTCAGCCATACATGTAGTGAGGGAAAGCACACGGACTTCTGGGCCATCAGAAAGCAGCTGCCAGGGATCTTGCCTCTTCCTGTAAGCTAGATTATGAAGATGCTAGTGCAGTGCTGATGGAGGTTCGCCCAAAGGCCCAGAAAATTGCTGATACTGGAGAAAGTATGAGCAAAAAGCCCAAAGAGTGAGAGATCAAAAAAAGAACACAAAGGGTTAAGAAGGCTTGGGAAGAACATGAGAGAGCCCAGAGGGAGGAAGCAGCCAGGGGACAATCAGGAGCTCAGTATGGTTCTTTTCCAGGTGGCTCTCCTGGGGGAATTCCTGGTAATTTTCCTGGAGGAATGCATGGAATGGGAGGGGGGCATGCCTGGAATGCCATGAATGCCTGGATGAAAGAAATTTTTAGTGACCCAGAGGTCCTTGCAGCCATGCAGGACCCAGAAGTTATGGTGGCCTTCCAGGACGTAACCCTGCTGCTAAGTCGCTTCAGTCGTGTCCGACTCTGTGAGACCCCATAGACGGCAGCTCGCCAGGCTCCGCCATCCCTGGGATTCTCCAGGCAAGAACACTGCAGTGGGTTGCCATTTCCTTCTCCAATGCATGAAAGTGAAAAGTGAAAGTGAAGTCGCTCAGTCGTGTCCGACCCTCAGCGATCCCATGGACTGAAGCCTACCAGGCTCCTCCGTCCATGGGATTTTTCAAGCAAGAGTACTGGAGTGGGGTGCCATTGCCTTCTCCAAGGATGTAACCCAGAACCCTGAAAATATGTCAAAATATCAGGGTAACTCAAAGGTTATGAAGCTCATCAGTAAATTGTGGGCCAAATTTGGAGGTCAAGCATAATGCCCTTCTGACACATAAAGTCCCTGCCAGAGGAAAGGCAACTTAGATCACCTAATGGATGGTGCAATAAAACAAACCAGTGTACTTCTGACCTTCTCATGAAGAAAGTTGGGGTGCTTTGAAGATAATCACTAGGCCCTCTGCCCCAGATGCAGCTGAAAACATTTTACAGTGGTTTGCCATTAGAGTGTTCAATTCAGATAATGTTTTCCTATTTGAAATTAAAAACTTTAAGCAATTTTTAAACCTTAAATAGTTAAAACAAATTAAAAGGTGTGTTAAACCCTGTATTTTTCCTTACTAGTCATTTTGTTTTTTTTCCTTTGAATTAATTAGGCAAAGATACTTCAGTATGGAAGATTCATCATTCAAGTTTGAGTGAAATAAAGCTTTATAAGCAGGAGGAAAAGATAATATTTAAATAAAGTTTGAGTTGGACATGTAGTCACTGAGGCATTTTGATTTGTCTTCGTAATTGCTTGTTGTTATTATTTTTAATGATTGGCTTCTGTAAAACTCTTGGGACCACTGGTATTGCAGTAGGACCTGGGTAGGGCTTCGAAGTACTTGGCAGGGCAGCGTGAAATGAAAATGTCTTCTGCCATGTTAACCAACAAGAAATGTCACAGCCATCAGTGATTGATTTCTGGCCTCCAAATGTGAATGAGGGCTCCCCAAACTGTGATCCAGCAGATGCTGCCATCCCCTGCCCGGCATGGTGACCACTGAGAAACTGTGAGAATGCAATAAGTAAGGCCAACAAGGAAACAGGGTTGGCCCCAGATACCTGAGGTGCATACGAAAGGAACTAATTCAGTGAGCCCACAGGCTTACATCTTCCCATACTGTAGAATGCTAAACTCCTTAACTTGATACCTGATCTTTGATGTTCAGGCTGCCTGTTCTCTCTTTTGCAAACTTGTATACAGCCTGACTTTCCCAGCCTCTTTAGAGCTGTTTTATCAGAGCTGCTGAGATCCTGTTTCCTGGGCTCGGGGTACAAAACATCCCCCCCAAATAAAATACCTCTCTGTTTTCAGTCTGTGACTATAGATTTTACTCTATAGCAGCAACCAATCTACTACATTTTATGCCACATGTACCCTTGTGCACTTGCATTTATATCTTACATTGTGGTGAAGGGCTGGTTTTTAAAATGCTGCAGTAAAATTGTATTACTTAGTTGTGCTCTTGTCTGATTATCTAAAATAAATGTTTCATATTTCCACATCAGTTCAGTTCAGTAACTCAGTCATATCCGTCTCTGTGACTGCATGGACTGCAGCACACCAGGCCTTCCTGTCCATCACCGACTCCATGAATTTACTTAAACTCATATCCATTCAGTTAGTGATGCCATCTAACAATTGCATCCTCTGTTTTCCCCTTCTCCACCCACCTTCAATCTTTCCCAGCATTGGAGTCTTTTCCAATGAGTTGGTTTTTCGCATCAGGTGGCCAAAGTATTGGAGCTTCAGCTTCAGCATCAGTCCTTCCAATGAATATTCAGGACTGACTTCCTTTAGGATTGACTGGTTGGATCACCTTGCAGTCCAAAGGACTCTCAAGAGTCTTCTCCAACACCCACAGTTCAAGACATCAATTCTTCAGCACTTAGCTTTCTTTACAGTCCAACTCACATCCATACATGACCACTGGAAAAACCATACCTTTGACTAAAAGGACCTTTGATGGTAAAGTAATGTCTCTGCTTTTTAATATGCTGTCTAGGTTGGTCATGGCTTTTCTTCCAAGGAGCAAGCAGATTCTATTTTCATGGCTGAAGTCACCACATGCAGTGATTTTGGAGTCCCCAGATTAAAAGTCTCTCACTGTTTCCATTGTTTCCCCATCTATTGCGATGAAGTGATGGGACCAAATGACATGATCTTAGTTTTCTGAATATTGAGTTTTAAGCCAACATTTTCACTCTCCTCTTTCACTTTCAACAAGAGGCTCTTTAGTTCTTCTTCTCTTTTTGCCATAAGGGTGGTGTCATCTGCATGTCTGCTGCTGCTGCTGCAGCTGCTAAGTCGCTTCAGTCATGTCCAACTCTGTGCGACCCCATGGGCTGCAGCCTACCAGGCTTCTCCGTCTATGGGATTCTCCAGGCAAAAACACTGGAGTGGGTTGCCATTTCCTTCTCCAATGCATGAAAGTGGAAAGTGAAAGTGAAGTCGCTCAGTCGTGTCTGACTCTTAGCGACCCCATGGACTGCAGCCTACCAGGCTCCTCCATCCATGGGATTTTCCAGGCAACAGTACTGAAGTGGGGTGCCATTGCCTTCTCCCTCTGCATATCTGAGGTTATTGATATTTCTCCTGGCAAACTTGATTCCAGCTTGTGCTTCTTCAGCCCAGTATTCTGCATGACATACTCTACATATAAGTTGAATAAGCAGGGTGACAATATCCAGCGTTGATGTACTCCTTTCCAGTTTGGAACCAGTCTGTTGTTCCATGCCCAGTTCTAACTGTCACTTTCTGATCTGCATACAGATTTCTCAGGAGGCAGGTCAGGTGGTCTGGTATTCCCATCTCTTTCAGAATTTTCCACAGTTTGTTATGATCCACACAGTCAAAGGCTTTGGCATAGTCAATAAAGCAAAAGTGATGTTTTCCTGGAACTCTCTTGCTTTTTTGATGATCCAGCGTATGTTGGCAACTTGATCTCTGGTTCCTCTGCCTTTTCTAAATCCAGCTTGAACATCTGGAAGTTCATGGTTCACGTACTGTTGAAGCTTTGCTTGGAGAATTTTGAGCATTACTTTACTAGCCTGTGAGATAAGTTCAATTGTGTGGGATTTTGAACATTCTTTTGCATTGACCTTCTTTAGGATTAGAATGAAAACTGATCTTTTTCAGTCTTGTGGCCACTGCTGAGTCTTCCAAATTTGCTGACACATTGAGTGCACCACTTTCACAGCATTATCTTCCAGGATTTGAAAGAGCTCAACTAGAATTCCATCACCTCCACTAGCTTTGTTCGTAGTGATGCTTCCTAAGGCCCAGTTGACTTCGCATTCCAGGATGTCTGGCTCAAGGTGTGTGATCATACCACTGTGGTTATCTGGGTCATGAAGATCTTTTTCTGTATAGTGTTTCTGTGTTTCTTGCCACCTGTTCTTAGTAGCTTCTGCTTCTGTTAGGTCCATACCATTTCTGACCTTTATTGTGCTCATCCTTGCATGTAATGTTCCCTTGGTATCTCTGATTTTCTTCAAGAGATCTCTAATCTTTCCCATTCTACTGTTTCCCTCTGTTTCTTTGCATTGATCCTTAAGGAAGGCTTTCTTATCTCTCCTTGCTATTGTTTGGAACTCTTTTTTCAAATGGGTATATCTTTCCTTTTCTCCTTTGCCTTTAGCTTCTCTTCTTTTCTCAGCTTTTGATAAGACCTAATCAGACAACCATTTTGCCTTTTTGCATTTCTTTTTCTTGAGGATGGTCTCAATCACTGCCTCCTGTACAGTGTCACGAACCTCCGTCCATAGTTCTTTAGGCAATCTATCAGATCTAATCCCTTGAATCTCTTTTGTCACTTCTACTGTATAATTGTAAGTGATTTGATTTAGGTCATACCTGAATGGTCTAGTGGTTTTTCCTACTTTCTTCATCTCCACATAGTGGGGGGAAAAAAGATGATTTCACATCAGAAAAATGTTATGATTAAACACCATCAGATCAGATCAGATCAGTCACTCAGTCGTGTCTGACTCTTTACAACCCCATGAATCGCAGCACGCCAGGCCTCCCTGTCCCTCACCAACTCCCAGAGTTCACTCAGACTCACGTCCATGGAGTCAGTGATGCCATCCAGCCATCTCAAATTCAAGAACAGAACAATGTCAAAATTTTCTACACACTTCATTATACAACAGACTGAGGAAAAGTCATATGATCATTTTAACAGATGCAGCAAATTCAGTTCAGTTTAGTTCAGTCGCTCAGTCATGTCCGACTGTTTGCGACCCCATGAATCCCAGCACAACAGGACTCCCTGTCCATCGCCAACTCCCAGAGTTCACTCAGACTCACGTCCATCGAGTCAGTGATGCCATCCAGCCATCTCATCCTCTGTTGTCCCCTTCTCCTCCTGCCCCCAATCCCTCCCAGCATCAGAGTCTTTTCCAATGAGTCAACACTTCACATGAGGTGGCCAAAGTATTGGAGTTTCAGCTTTAGCATCATTCGTTCCAAAGAAATCCCAGGGCTGATCTCCTTCAGAATGGACTGGTTGGATCTCCTTGCAGTCCAAGGGACTCTCAAGAGTCTTCTCCAACACCACAGTTCAAAAGCATCAATTCTTCGGCGCTCAGCCTTCTTCACAGTCCAACTGTCACATCCATACATGACCACTGGAAAAACCATAGCCTTGACTAGATGCACCTTTGTTGGCAAAGTAATGTCTCTGCTTTTGAATATGCTATCTAGGTTGGTCATAACTTTCCTTCCAAGGAGTAAGTGTCTTTTAATTTCATGGCTGCAATCACCATCTGCAGTGACTTTGGAGCCCCCCAAAATAAAGTCTGACACTGTTTCCACTGTTTCCCCGTCTATTTCCCATGAAGTGATGGGACCGGATGCCATGATCTTCGTTTTCTGAATGTTGAGTTTTAAGCCAACTTTTTCACTCTCCTCTTTCACTTTCCTCAAGAGGCTTTTTAGTTCCTCTTCACTTTCTGCCATAAGGGTGGTGTCATCTGCATATCTGAGGTTATTGATATTTCTCCCGGCAATCTTGATTCCAGCTTGTGTTTCTTCCAGTCCAGCGTTTCTCATGATGTACTCTGCATATAAGTTAAATAAGCAGGGTGACAATATACAGCCTTGACGGACTCCTTTTCCTATTTGGAACCAGTCTGTTGTTCCATGTCCAGTTCTAACTGTTGCTTCCGGACCTACATACAGATTTCTCAAGAGGCAGATCAGGTGGTCTGGTGTTCCCATCTCTTTCAGAATTTTCCACAGTTTATTGTGATCCCCACAGTCAAAGGCTTTGGCATAGTCAATAAAGCAGAAGTAGATGTTTTTCTGGAACTCTCTTGCTTTTTCTACGATCCAGCAGATGTTGGCAATTTGATCTCTGGTTCCTCTGCCTTTTCTAAAACCAGCTTGAACATCAGGAAGTTCATGGTTCACGTATTGCTGAAGCCTGGCTTGGAGAATTTTGAGCATTACTTTACTAGCATGTGAAATGAGTGCAATTGTGTGATAGTTTGAGCATTCTTTGGCATTGCCTTTCTTTGGGATTGGAATGAAAACTGATCTTTTCCAGTCCTGTGACCACTGCTGAGTTTTCCAAATTTGCTGGCATATTTACTGCAGCACTTTGACAGCATCATCTTTCAAGATTTGAAAGAGCCCAACTGGAATTCCTTCATCCACTAGCTTTCTTCGTAGTGATTAGGAAAACTTAATAGTTTGTAATTTTAAAATATCTTAGTAAACTAGAACTAAAGGAAAATTCCTTAAATTCATAAGGTACATCTACCAAAAACCTACATCAAACATCACAGTTAAGGCTAATCTTTTCAGAAATACCTTCAAATAAGTCAATAAGACCCTACTAAACTCACTACTTGGAGAAGGCAATGGCACCCCACTCCAGTACTCTTTCCCAAAAATTCCACGGACGGACAGAGGAGCCTGGTAGGCTGCAGTCCATGGGGTCGCGAAGAGTCGGACACGACTGAACGACTTCCCTTTCACTTTTGACTTTCATGCTTTGGAGTAGGACATGGCAACCCACGCCAGTGTTCTTGCCTGGAGAATCCCAGGGATGGGGGAGCCTGGTTGGCTTCTGTCTCTGGGGTTGCACAGAGTCAGACACGATTGAAGCGACTTAGCAGCAGCAAACTTACTACTATTCAACACAGTACTAGATACCATCAACAATGAACAAGACAAAAAAAAAATTGTTAAGAGTTGTAAGACTTGCAAAGAATAAAGCAAAATTGTCATTATTTTCAGATATTAATTTCAGAGACTCTAAAAATCAGGAAAATATTTTTGTAGGATTGTTGATATAAGATCAACAGACAAAAATCACTACTATTCATATAGTCTTAAAACATCTTAAAAATGTAGCAGTAACATCATCCTATATTTATTAGCAATGAAATCTATAGCTACTATTGATAAATCAAGCTAAAGATTTATATAATGTCATGGGGAAAACTATTTATTAAGGAACAAAAAAGAAATCTGAATAAATAGAGAAGAAAATTTTACTTATGAATTGGAAGGTTTTTGATACAGTAAAGATGTAATTTTATCACATGAATGTATAAATTACAACAGTTTTCAATGCAATTTCAACAATTAATGAACTAATAAAATTTTTATTAGTTTCCTACAAGAGCTTCTAGAACTAAGACCCAAAAAAGACGTCCTTCTCATTATAGCAGACTGGAATGCAAAAGTAAAAAGTCAAGCGATACCTGGAATAATAGGCAAATTTGGCCTTGGAGTACAGAAAGAAGCAGGGCAAAGGCTAATAGAGTTTTGCCAAGAGAACACACTGGTCATAGCAAACACCCTCTTCCAACAACATAGGAGAAGCCTCTATACATGGATATCACCAAATGGTCAATACCGAAATCAGATTGATTATGTTCTTTGCAGCCAAAGATGGAGAAGCTCTATACAGTGAGCAAAAACAAGACCGGGAGTTGACTGTGGCTCAAATCATGAACTCCTTATTGCCAAATTCAGACTTAAATTGAAGAAAGTAGGGAAAGCCACTAGACCATTCAGTTATGACCTAAATCAAATCCCTTTGATTATACAGTGGAAGTGACAAATAGATTCAAGGGATTAGATCTGATAGAGTGCCTGATGAACTATGGACTGAGGTTTGTGACACTCTACAGGAGGCAGTGATCAAGACCATCCTCAAGAAAAAGAAATGCAAAAAGGCAAAACAGTTGTCTGAGGAGGCCTTACAGATAGCTGAGAAAAGAGAAGTGAAAGGCAAAGGGGAAAAGGAAAGATACACCCATTTGAATGCAGAGTTCCAAACAATAGCAAGGAGAGATTAAAAAGCCTTCCTTAATGATCAATGCAAAGAAACAGAGTAAAACAACAGAATGGGAAAGACTAGAGATCTCTTCAAGAAAATTAGAGATACCAAGGGAACATTTCATGCAAAGATGAGCACAATAACAGACAAAAATGGTCTGGACCTAGTAGAAACAGAAGATATTAAGAAGAGATGGCAAGAATACCCATAAGAACTATACAAAAAAGATCTTCATGACCCAGATAACCACAATGGTGTGATCACTCACCTTGAGCCAAACATCCTGGAAGGTAAAGTCAACTGGGCCTTAGGAAGCATCACTACAAACAAAGCTAGTGGTATTGATGGAATTCCAGCTGAGCTCTTTCAAATCCTGGAAAATGATGCTGTGAAAGTGCTGCACCTCACAAGCCAGCAAGTTTGGAAATCTCAGCAGTGGCCACAAGACTGGAAAAGATCAGTTTCATTCCAATCCTAAAGAAGTTCAATGCAAAATAATTAAAATTACCGCACTTGTCCCACAGGCTAGCAAAGTAATGCTCAAAATTCTCCAAGCCTAGCTTCAACAATACATGAACCACGAACTTCCAGATGTTCAAGCTGGATTTAGAAAAGGCAGAGGAACCAGAGTCAAATTGCCAACATCCACTGGATCACCAAAAAAGCAAGAGAGTTCCAGGAAAACATCTATTTCTGCTTTATTGACAATGTCAAAGCCTTTGACTGTGTGGATCACAACAAACTGTGGAAAATTTTAAAGAGATGGGAATATGAGACCACCTGACTTGCCTCCTGAGATATCTGTATGCAGGTCAAGAAGCAACATTTAGAATTGGACATGTAACAACACACTGGTTCCAAATTGGGAAAGGAGTACATCAAGGTTGTATATTGTCACTCTGCTTATTTAACTTATATGCAGACTATATCATGTAAAATGCCAGGCTGTATGAAGCACAGGCTGGAATCAAGATTGCCTGGAGAAATATCAGTAACCTCAGATATGCAGATGACACCACCCTTATGGCAAAAAGCAAAGAAGAACTAAAGAGCCTCTTGATGAAATTGAAAGACGAGAGTATAAAAGTTGGCTTAAAACTCAACATCCAGAAAACTATGATCATGGCATCCGGTCCCATCACTTCATGGCAAATAGAAGGATAAACAATGGAAACGGTGAGAGACTTTATTTTTTTGGGCTCCAAAATCAATGCATATGGTGACTTCAGCCATGAAATTAGAAGATGTGTGCTCCTTGAAAGAAATGCTATGACCAACCTAGACAGCATATTAAAAAGCAGAGACATTACTTTGACAAAAAGGCCCATCTATCAAACCATTCAATATCACAGTCATCCAAGTCTATGCCCCAACCAGTAATGCTGAAGAAGCTGAAGTTGAACGGTTCTATGAAGACCTCCAAGACCTTTTAGAACTAACACCCAAAAAAGATGTCCTTTTCATTATAGGGGACTGGAATGCAAAAGTAGGAAGTCAAGAAACACCTGGAGTAACAGGCAGATTTGGCCTTGGAATACGGAATGAAGCAGGGCAAAGACTAATAGAGTTTTGCCAAGAAAATGCACTGGTCATAGCAAACACCCTCTTCCAACAACACAAGAGAAGACTCTACACATGGACATCACCAGATGGTCAACACCGAAATCAGACTGATTATATTCTTTGCAGCCAAAGATGGAGAAGCTCTATACAGTCAACAAAAACAAGACCAGGAGCTGACTGTGGCTCAGATCATGAACTCCTTATTACCAAATTCAGACTTAAATTGAAGAAAGTGGGGAAAACCACTAGACCATTCAGGTATGACCTAAATCAAATCCCTTATGATTATACAGTGCAATTGAGAAATAGTTTTAAGGGCCTAGATCTGATAGATAGAGTGCTGGATGAACTATGGAATGAGGTTCGTGACATTGTACAGGAGACAGGGATCAAGACCACCCCCCATGGAAAAGAAATGCAAAAAAGCAAAATGGCTATCTGGGGAGGCCTTACAAATAGTTGTGAAAAGAAGAGAAGCGAAAAGCAAAGGAGAAAAAGAACGATATAAGCATCTGAATGCAGAGTTCCAAAGAATAGCAAGGAGAGATAAGAAAGCCTCCTCAGCGATCAATGCAAAGAAATAGAGGAAAACAACGAAAGGGGAAAGACTAGAAATCTCTTCAAGAAAATTATAGATACCAAGGAAAAATGTCATGCCAAGATGGGCTCGATAAAGGACAGAAATGGTATGGACCTAACAGAAGCAGAAGATATTAAGAACAGGTGGCAAGAATACACAGAAGAACTGTACAAAAAAGATCTTCACGACCCAGATAATCACGATGGTGTGATCACTGACCTAGAGCCAGACATCCTGGAATGTGAAGTCAAGTGGGCCTGAGGAAGCATCACTATGAACAAAGCTAGTGGAGGTGATGGAATTCCAGTTGAACTCTTTCAAATCCTGGAAGATGATGCTGTGAAGGTGCTGCACTTAATATTGCAGCAAATTTGGAAAACTCAGCAGTGGCCACAGGACTGGAAAAAGTCAGTTTTCATTCCAATCCCAAAGAAAGGCAATGCCAAAGAATGCTCAAACTATTGCACAATGCTCTCATCGCACATGCTAGTAAAGTAATGGTCAAAATTCACCAAGCCAGGCTTCAGCAATACATGAACCGTGAACTTCCTGATGTTCAAGCTGGTTTTAGAAAAGGCAGAGGAACCAGAGATCAAATTGCCAACATCTGCTGGATCGTAGAAAAAGCAAGAGAGTTCCAGAAAAACATCTATTTCTGTTTTATTGACTATGCCAAAGCCTTTGACTGTGGGGATCACAATAAACTGTGGAAAATTCTGAAAGAGATGGGAACACCAGACCACCTGACCTGCCTCTTGAGAAACCTGTATGCAGGTCAGGAAGCAACAGTTAGAACTGGACATAGAACAACAGACTGGTTCCAAATAGGAAAAGGAGTCCGTCAAGGCTGTATATTGTCACCCTGCTTATTTAACTTATATGCAGAGTGCATCATGAGAAACACTGGGCTGGATGAAGCACAAGCTGGAATCAAGATTGCTGGGAGAAATATCAATAACCTCAGATATGCAGATGACACCACCCTTATGGCAGAAAGTGAAGAGGAACTCAAAAGCCTCTTGATGAAAGTGAAAGTGGAGAGTGGAAAAGTTGGCTTAAAGCTCAACATTCAGAAAATGAAGATCATGGCATCCGGTCCCATCACTTCATGGGAAATAGATGGGGAAACAGTGGAAACAGTTTCTGACGTTATACTTTGGGGCTCCAAAATCACTGCAGATGATGATTGCAGCCATGAAATTAAAAGACACTTACTCCTTGGAAGGAAAGTTATGACCAACCTAGACAGCATATTGAAAAGCAGAGACATTACCTTGCCAACAAATGTCTGTCTAGTCAAGGCTATGGTGTTTTCAGTGGTCATGTATGGATGTGACAGTTGGACTGTGAAGAAAGCTGAGAGCTGAAGAATTGATGCTTTTGAACTGTGATGTTTGAGAAGACTCTTGAGAGTCCCTTGGACTGCAAGGAGATCCAACCAGTTCATTCTGAAGATCAGCCCTGGGATTTCTTTGGAAGGAATAATGCTAAAGCTGAAACTCCAATACTTTGGCCACCTCATGTGAAGTGTTGACTCATTGGAAAAGACTCTGATGCTGGGAGGGATTGGGGGCAGGAGGAGAAGGGGATGACAGAGGATGAGATAGCTGAATGGCATCACTGATGGACGTGAGTCTGCGTGAACTCCGGGAGTTTGTGATGGACAGGGAGTCCTGTTGTGCTGGGATTCATGGGGTCGAAATAGTCGGACATGACTGAGCAACTGAACTGGACTGATCAAAGGTATGGTTTTTCCAGTTGTCAAGTATGGATGTGAGAGTTGGACTATAAAGAAAGCCAAATGCCGAAGAATTGATATCTTGAACTATGATGTTGGAGAAGACTCTTGAGAGTCCTTTGGACTATAAGGTGATCCAACCAGTGAATCCTAAAGGATATCTCCTGAATATTCATTGGAATGACTGTTGCTGAAGCTGAAGCTCCAATACTTTGAGCACCTGATGCATAGAACTGTCTCACTTGAAAAGACCCTGATTCTGGGAAAGATTGAAGGCAGAAAGAGAAGGGGACACCCGAGGATGAGATGGCATCACCGACTCAACTTACTTGAGTTTAAGCAAGCTCTGGGAGTTGGTGATGGACAGGGAGGCCTGGCATGTTGCACTCCATTGGGTCGCAAAGAGGTGGACATGACTGGGTGACTGAACTGAATAAAATTTTTAAGCATCCTATGAATTAAAAGTGGCACAAGTATAAAAGCTTGGAGAATAGACAACAAAGTAATGGCAGTGGTTCCTCTGAGTAGACAGAAAGTGAAGGAAGTTGCAAAGGAAACAAGAAATTAAATCTCAGTCTAGTTTTATTTTTCATAATAACAGTATCTGAAGGACACAGTGTGAACTTTGTGACAATTCTGGCTTCAGAACTCAGGACTGTTTTAGTGATATCTTGACTTTTCTCTATTGTTTAAACTTTTCAAATAAAAAGAGATAATATTGGCTTTTTTTTTTTTTTTTTTTTTTTTTTTTGACAGGGTCTCTTTTGAAGATGGGCTTCCCTGGTTGCTCAGCAGTAAACAATCTGCCTGCATTGCAGGAGATGCAGGTTTGATCCCTAGGTCAGGAAGAACCCCTAGAGAAAGATATGGTGACCCACTCCAGAATTCTTGCCTGGGAAATCCCATGGACAGAGGAGCCTTGCAGGCTACAGTTTGTGGGGTTGCAGAGTCGGACACAACTTAAAGACTAAACAACAATAACCCTGAAAGTGAGCAGGCAATAATGAGATGATTTTTCATTTTAATTCATTTCATCTAAAATACTTAAGGTTTCCACATAGGTGAGTTACAAACAGGTTAAATTCTATTCGGTTATAAAAATAAAAGAAAATGAATCCTCTGTTAAAGCAAGTTTACGGCAATTGATTATTAACACTAACTTTTACTATAAAAACTGGCACCACTGAAAAACAGGAAAAGGGCACCATTTACTCAGTAATATAATTTGTTTCCACAAGGCTAACAATGTCTAAAATCCTATAAATTATCTGAGTTTAGAGATTGATTTAGACTACTAGAAGTTACAGATAATAAAAGCACTGCTTTTGACCTAAAGTAGTTATTAAAAAGTTTTCAAGCTTGTACCAGCTACAAAGCATTCTCTGGTATTTTGGCCTCGTATTAGTCACTAGATTAGTATCCTAAGTAATCATTTCAGCTTAAATCTTTCTGAACATTGTTTTCTAGATGTAGAGCTGTTTCAACTTCTGCTTGTTTGTGTTTGTTGAACATCACACTGTCTATACTGACTTGTATGGTTACTGGTTCTAATCACATTCTAAAACTTTACAGAGTGTTTCTATTACTAAGAATCATTTTGTTCTGATTGTTATTAAAATATTAGCACTTATTTTTTTTCAGAACAAGAGCTATATACAAGTGAGTGAGCTTCATAAAGCTAATGGAAAGAATTTTTAATCTTTTCAATTTGCATTAATGCTTAATGCAAATGAATGCTCATTAGTACTGAGAATGTTTAAAAAAATTCAAAGACTTGTGAAGGAGAATCTCTTGGACAGAGTGGGAAAGATTTCTGTAGAATCTGATATCCAGCCTTGGCATAGAGTTTATCTGGGCTGGAGAGAGCCAGCCTGTTTCTCAAGCCCTTGATATTCTGCCTCAGTATGATTTCTATTTGATTCAAGAGAACCTGGAGAATTTTCTTATAGAGGAAGATAGAACATGGAATTTGCAAATTAGTATTTCCACTCTCACTTTAGTAGCACAATGATTTATTTTAGGTAAAGAGTTAATACTGATTTGATCTTGTATCTCTTTAAAGGATACGAATGAATTAAATCAGGAAGAAAATTATATTTCTAAAGTAAAATTATATTCCTTAATATATTTCCAAGATTATTCTTCCACCTGGTGATTTCAGTATAAGGAATGTTATCCAGGGGAAATCTTGAATTGAAGTTGCTTAATCCATCCTCGAGAATGTTACCATAGACAACATATAATAGGAAGTGCCTGTTTGATTCGTCAATTGGCCAGACTCTAAGTAATAAAGAGAGGAACGACTGGGTGCGTGACAGAGCATCCATATGTACACTTCAGAAGAATTTATCTTACGTCATGAGGCATGGGTAGTATATTTGTATGCTCCAGAGATTGTATGGTTCTAATCAAAGTTAAAGAGGAATTGAAATCCCTGATCTAGACACATGGTTGGAACTATCTCATATCTAATGTTGGGGCTTAAGAAAAGGCTTAAGCAATTGCATGCATGATTAAAGATTAAAGGAATTAGGATTATTTGGTTTGGAAGAAAGCATGATAGGGAAGTGTCTGACTATGAGTCTTTAAACATGACATTATTATTTTAGAGGACATTGACCAGCTGTTTTTCAGCCCCAGTATGTCTTAGATGTAAGAAAATATTTAAAATAGTAACACAATAAATATAGGCTAGATCATAAACTCTAGAATAAAGATATTAAGGGTTAGAAGAGACTGTATATGTGGCTATTATAAATATTTAATACTTATGGGAGCTCTTTCATATGGCTTCAGCCATATGAATCCCATAACATACAGATTTCACTAACATTCTTGGTAATATATTCATGGCATTCATTTCGATGAAAGAAAAGTAGCTATTGACATGACTACTTAAATTACAAGGTAATGAGTTTTTTTAAATCACTGTAAAGCAAAAAAAAAAAAAAAGTTGTTGAAGTAGCTCTCTTTCTTTTAAATCATTGATGTCTTCTCCAAATTAAGCTAAAGATGGACTCTTTGTGATATCCACTCTGATTCTTTGATTCCATCCATGGTCATAATAGAAAGGCATTCAACAGAGTGAAGGAAAATTGCATTTCCTGAAGTTTCCACATTTTTACACTTTTCTTAGTGACAGTTACAAGCTGAAATAACTATGAGTTAACTGGACATGGAACAACAGACTAATTCCAAATAGGAAAAGGAGTACGTCAAGGCTCTATATTGTCACTGTGCTTATTTAACTTATATGCAGAATACATCATGAGGAACGCTGGACCGGATGAAGCACAAGCTGGAATCAAGATTTCTGGGAGAAATATCAATAACCTCAGACATGCAGATAACACCACCCTTACCACAGAAAGTGAAAAACAACTAAACAGCCCCTTGATGAAAGTGAAAGAGGAGAGTGAAAACGTTGGCTTAAAGCTCAACATTCAGAAAACTAAGATCATGGCATCTGGTCCCATCACTTCATGGCAAATCGATGGGGAAACAGTGGAAACAGTGGCTGACTTTATTTTTGGGGGCTCCAAAATCACTGCAGATGGTGATTCCAGCCATGAAATTAAAAGACACTTACTCCTTGAAAGGAAAGTTATGACCAACCTGGACAGCATATTAAAAAACAGAGACATTACTTTGTTAACAAAGGTCTGTCTAGTCAAGGCTATGGTTTTTCCAGTGGCCATGTATGGATGTGAGAGTTGGACTATAAAGAAAGCTGAGTGCCGAAGAATTGATGCTTTTGAACTGTGGTGTTGGAGAAGATTCTCGCGAGTTCCTTGGACTGCAAGGAGATCCAGCCAGTCCATCCTAAAGGAGATCAGTTGTGACTGGTTTATTGGAAGGACTGGTGTTGAAGCTGAAACTCCAATCCTTGGGCCACCTGATGCGAAGAGCTGACTCATTTGAAAAGACCCTGATGCTGGGAAAGATTGAGGGCAGGAGGAGAAGGGTACGGCAGAGGATGAGACGGTTGCATGACATCACCAACTCAATGGACATGGGTTTGGGTAGACCCCGGCACTTTGTGATAGAAAGGGAGGCCTGGTGTGCTGTGGTTCATGTGATCGCAAAGAGCTGGACACGACTGAGCACCTGAACCGAACTGAACTGAATGGATTCTATGTGGGTGACTGTGCTTTCCTCCATTATCAGGATGAGACTGGGCTAAGTTGAGTCATAGACAAGACAAACTAGAAAACGGTGGTACTAGCACATCAACAACATTCTAGCATAGGGACAGAAATAAAGGTGATCAAGCAAATAAGTTATGCCACCATTCTAAAACTCATAATAGGCATAAAACAGACAAGGACGGAGTGTCTCTGCCACTAACTAAAATATCTTTGCCTGTCTTAATGTCATGAAGATTATCTTCTGGTTTCTTTGAGAAGTTTACATAGCTTCTGCAATTATATTTATAATTCAAACTGTAATCAGGTGAAATAAAGATTAAAGTTCATTGTTTTCCATTTTGGTATCCAATTGGTCCAACAGAATTTTTCTGAAACAACTCTTCTTTCCTCATTAATTTCTTTAGCACTTTGGTTGAAAAGAATTGAGTACATGTGTATGAATCTGTTTTTGAATGTTCTATTCTATTCCATTGTTTTATATTCCTAATTTTATACCAATACCACTTTGTCACGGACATTGTAGCATCACAGTTTTGAAATAGTTCTGACTATGAAAGTTTCTTACATTATGTTATAAATTTAGAAATGACATTTTAATTTCTAAAAAATCTCTTGGGATTTGACTGGGATTGCACTGAATCTGTATATCTGTGGTGAATTCTCACAATATTATTGAATCTTCCAATCCACAAACATGGTATATTCCCTTTTTAAATTTATGTATTCTTTAAATTTCAACAAGATTTTGCAGTTTTCAAAGTACAGGATTTGTACATGTATTATGAAAAATTTCCCTATTTATTTTGTATTTCAAATTACTATAAATGGTATTTTAATTGCAATTTCCTTATCTTCTTGTTGCTGTTTGTGTTAGTTGCTCAGTCATGTCCGACTCTATGCAACCCCATGGACTATAGGCTCGCGAAACTCCTCTGTCCGTGGAATTATTCAGGCAAGAATACTGGAGTGGGTTGTCATTTCCTTCCCCTTTTGTTGCTAGTACATAGGAATAATATTGATTTGCTACTGTAACCAAGTTCTGTAACCTTGCTAATCTCAACACTTAGTTTTAACACTTTTTAAAGGGGATTTCATTCATATGTAAATAGTTATGTTATTTGTGAATAAAGAGTTTTCTTTCTTTTCAAACTCCACAGCCTTTCTTAATTTTTCTTGCTTTGCTGCACTGGTAGAATCTCCAGTATAAGTTTGAAGGGTGATGGTATAAACGGATATTTTTGCCTTTTTTCTAACCTAATTTTAGGGAGAAAATATTCAGTCTTTCAGCATTAAGTATGTAAGTGTGATGTTATCTTTAGTGTTTCTTTTAATAAATGCTGTTTATCAGTCAAAACTAATTTATTCTTAACTTGCTAAGTTTTCATAAATGGCTATTAAAATTTTCAGATTTTTTTGTGGTAAGAAACACATGAAACTTATCATCTTAACCTTTTTAAGTGTACAGCTCTATTCAGTTCAGTTGCTCAGACATCTCCAACTTGCCGTGACCCATTGGACTGCGACACGCCAGGCCTCCCTGTCCATCACCAAGTGACAGAGTTTACTCAAACTCATGTCCATTGAGTTGGTATGCCATCCAACCATCTCATCCTCTGTTGTCCCTTTCTCCTCCCACCTTCAATCTTTCCCAGCATCAGGGTCTTTTCAAATGAGTCAGCTCTTCTCATCAGGTGGCCAAAGGACTGGAGTTTCAGCTTCAACATCAATCCTTCCAATAAACCAGTCGGGACTGATCTCCTTTAGGATGGACTGGCTGGATCTCCTTGCAGTCCAAGGGACTCTCAAGACTCTTCTCAAACACCACAGTTCAAAAGCATCAATTCTTCAGTGCTCAGCTTTCTTTATAGTCCAACTCTCACATTCATACATGACCACTGAAAAAACGATAGCCTTAACTAGACGGACCTTTGTTGGCAAAGTAATGACTTTGCTTTTGAATATGCTATCTAGGTTGGTCATAACTTTCCTTCCAAGGAGTAAGCGTCTTTTAACTTCATGGCTGTAATCACCATCTGCAGTGATTTTGAAGCCCCAAAATATAAAGTCAGAAACTGTTTCCACTGTTTCCCCATCGATTTGCCATGAAGTGATGGGACCGGATGCCATGATCTTCATTTTCTGAATGTTGAGCTTTAAGCCAACTTTTCACTCTCCTCTTTCACTTTCATCAAGAGGGTCTTTAGTTCTTCTTCACTTTCTGCCATAAGGATGGTGTCATCTGCATGTCTGAGGTTATTGATATTTCTCCCGGAAATCTTGATTCCAGCTTATGTTCCATCCGGCCCAGTGTTCCTCATGATGTACTCTGCATATAAGTTAAATAAGCACAGTGACAATATAGATCCTTGACGTACTCCTTTTCCTATTTGGAACCAGTCTGTTGTTCCATGTCCAGTTCTAACTGTTGCTTCCTGACCTGCATACAGATTTCTCAAGAGGCAGGTCAGGTGGTCTGGTATTCCCATCTCTTTCAGAATTTTCCACAGTTTCTTGTGATCCACACAGTCAAAGGCTTTGGCATAGTCAATAAGCAGAAATAGATGTTTTTCTGGAACTCTCTTGCTTTTCCCATGATCCAGCGGATGTTGGCAATTTGATCTATGGTTCCTCTGCCTTTTCTAAAACCAGCTTGGACATCTGAACATTCATGGTTCACGTATTGCTGAAGCCTGGCTTGGAGAATTTTGAGCATTACTTTACTAGCGTGTGAGATGAGTGCAATTGTGCAATAGTTTGAGCATTCTTTGGCATTGCCTTTCTTTGGGATTGGAATGAAAACTGACCTTTTCCAGTCCTGTGGCCACTGCTGAGTTTTCCAAATTTGCTGGCATACTGAATGCAGTACTTTCACAGCATCATCTTCCAGGATTTGAAAGACCTCAACTGGGATTCCATCACCTCCACTAGCTTTGCTCGTAGTGATGCTTCCTCAGGCCCACTTGACTTCACATTCCAGGATGTCTGGCTCTAGGTGAGTGATTACACCATGATTATCTGGGTTGTGAAGATCTTTTTTGTACTGTTGTTCTGTGTATTCTTGCCACCTCTTCTTAATATCTTCTGCTTCTGTAAGTCCATACCATTTCTTCTTCCTTTATTGAGCCCATCTTTGCATTAAATGTTCCCTTGGTATCTCTAGTTTTCTTGAAGAGATCTCTAGTCTTTCCCATTCTATTGTTTTCCTCTATTTCTTTGCACTGATCACTGAGGAAGTCTTTCTTCTCTCTCCCTGCTATTCTTTGGAACTCTGTATTTAAATGGGTATATTTTTCCTTTTCTCCTTTGCTTTTCACTTCTCTTCTTTTCACAGCTATTTGTAAGGCCTCCTCAGACAGCCATTTTGCTTTTTTTCATTTTTATTGGGGATGGTCTTGATCCCTGTCTCCTATAAAATGTCATGAACGTCCGTCCATATTTCATCAGGCACTCTGTCTATCATATCTTGCCCCTTAAATCTATTTGTCACTTCTACTGTATAATCGTTAGGGATTTGATTTAGGTCACACCTGAATGGTCTAGTGGTTTTCCCTACTTTCTTCAATTTAAGTCTGAATTTGGCAATAAGGAGTTCATGATCTGAGCCACAGTCACCTCCCAGCCTTTTTTTTGCTGACTGTATAAAGCTTCTCCATCTTTGGCTGCAAAGAATATAATCAATCTTATTTTGGTGTTGGCCATCTGGTGATATCAATGTGTAGAGTCTTTTCTTGTGTTATTGGAAGAGGATGTTTGCTATGACCAGTGTGTTCTCTTGGCAAAACTCTATTAGCCTTTGCCCTGCTTCATTCTGTACTCCAAGGCCAAATTTGCCTGTTACTCCAGGTGTTTCTTGACTTCCTACTTTTGCATTCCAGTCCCCTATAATGAAAAGGACATCTTTTTGGGGTGTTAATTGTAGAAAATCCTGTAGGTCTTCATAGAACCATTCAACTTCAGCTTCTTCAGCATTATTGGTCAGGGCATAGACTTGGATTACCATGATATTGAATGCTTTGTCTTGGAGATGAACAGAGATCATTCTGTCATTTTTGAGATTGCATCCAAGTATTGCATTTCGGACTCTTTTGTTGACTATAATGGCTAGTCCATTTCTTCTAAGGGATTCTTGCTCACAGTAGTAGATAAAATGGTCATCTGAGTTAACTTCATCCATTCCAGTCCATTTTAGTTTGCTGATTCCTAAAATGTCAACGTTCACTCTTGCCATCTCCTGTTTGACCACTTCCAATTTGCCTTGATTCATGGACCTAACATTCCAGGTTCCTATGCAATATTGATCTGTACAACATCAGACCTTGCTTCCATCACCAGCCACATCCACAGCTGGGTGTTGTTTTTGCTTTGGCTCCATCTCTTCATTCTTTCTGGAGTTATTTCTCCACTGATCTCCAGTAGTATATTGGGCACCTTCCGACCCAGGGAGTTCATCTTTCAGTGTCCTATTTTTTTGCCTTTTCATACTGTTCATGGGGTTCTCAAGGCAGGAATACTGAAGTGGTTTGCCATTCCCTTCTTCAGTGGACCACATTTGGTGAGAACTCTCCACCATTACTTGTCTGTCTTGGGTGGCCCTACAGGGCATGGCTCATAGTTTCAATGAGTTAGACAAGGCTGTGGTCCATGTGATTAGATTGGTTAGTTTTCTGTGATTGTGGTTTTCAGTCTGTCTGCCCTCTGATGGAGAAGACTAAGAGGCTTATGTATGCTTCCTGATGGGACAGACTGACCTAGGGGTATACTGGGTCTTGTTTTGATGGGCGGGGCCATGCTCAGTAAACCTTTAATCCACTTTTTTGTTGATGGGTGGAGATGTGTTCCCTCCCTGTTATTTACAGCTCTGTGTTGTTAAGTATATTTAAATTGTTGTAAAAGAGATGTCCTAGTGGCTCAGAGGTAAATAATCCACCTACAGTGCTGGAGGCTGTCTGCAGTTTAGAAGACAGGGCTTCAACCCCTAGGTGGGAAGCTCCACTGGAGAAGGAAATGGTAGTTGACTCTAGTATCCTTGCCTGGAAAATCCCATAGAGAGAGAAGCCTGAAAGTCTACAGATCATGGGGTCACAAGGGTTGGACACGTCTTAGTGACTAAACCACTACCACCACCACCGAAAGAGATGTCCAAAAGCATTTCATCTTGTGGAACTGAAACTCTATACCCATTAAACAGTAACTGCCCGTTTCCTTCTCCTTCCAGGCCTAGTAACCTCCATTCTACTTTCTATTTTATGAATATGAAAACATGAATATGAAAATTTAATGAAAATAGAAATAGAAATACATTTATGGGATCTTCATATAAGTGGAATCATACAATATTTGTCCTTTTGTAACTGGCTTATTTCACTTAGCATACTGTCCTTAAGGTACATCCAAATTTAGCATGTTTGGAGAAGGAATTGCCAACCCATTCCAGTATTCTTGCTTGGAGAATCCCATGGACAGAGGAGGCTGGCAGGTTACAATCCATGGGATTGCAAGAGTTGGACATGACTTAGCAACTAAACCACCATTACCAAATATAGCATGTTACAGGCTGCTGCTGCTAAGTCACTTCAGTTGTGTCCGACTCTGTGCGACCCCATAGACGGCAGCCCACCAGGCTCCCCTATTCCTGGGATTCTCCAGGCAAGAACACTGGAGTGGGTTGCCATTTCCTTCTCCAATGCAGGAAAGTGAAAAGTCAAAGTGAAGTTGCTCAGTCGTGTCCAACTCTTAGCAACCCCATGGACTGCAGCCCACCAGGCTCCTCCATCCATGGGATTTTCTAGTTACAGGCTACATAGTATGAAATAGCTTCGTGGTATTTCTTTCTTTGTAAACACCATGTTTGGTCCATTCATCTGTCAGTGGACATTTGGACTGTTTCTACCTTCAGACTCTTGTGAATAATACTGTTGTGAAATGGGTATACAAGTATCTTTTGAAAACACTGCTTTCAGTTATTTTTGATACATACCCAGAAGTAAGACTGCTAGATCATATAAAGGTTCTATTTTTAATTTGTTGAGGAACTTCCATACTATTCTCAATAGCATTTGCACAAGTTTGCAATCCTGTCTACAGTTCAGAAAGGTTCCAACTTCTCCACAGCCCTGCTGAAACTTGTTATTTTCTTTTACACACACACACACACACACACACACACACACACACACACACACACACTATCCTAATGGGTGTAAGGTAGTAGCTCATGGTGGTTTTGATTTGTATTTCTTTGATGGTTTGTGGTGTTGGGCGTCTTTTCACATCCTTACAAGCTATTTGTATATCCTTTTTGAAGAAATGTCAAGTCTGCCTTCTCATTGGTTTTCAGCAATTTGATTATGATTTCTTATGTGTGTTTCTTCAGTATATGTGTATGTGCTTGTGCAAAACACTGCTTGATATTGTCCCACGTGTAACTGATACTCTGTTCCTTTTTTCCACAGGCACATTTCTTGCTTCATTTTGAAGAGATTATATTTTTATTGACTTTAAGTTTACTCACCATTTTTTCTTCAGTGTTGAACCTTCTGATACCAGTCAGTGAAAGTTGCATTTCTAACATTGTATTTGTTCATATATTTTTCATCTGTAGATATTCCATGGTTTTCTTTTCCACAATCTATTTTTCTCCTCATTATGCTGATGTTGCTTTTTTAAGTATCTAAATACCACATAGTAGCTTTTCAACCTCTTCTTTTAGTCTCCCTAGCCTTGATACTTTTTTTTTTTTAATTTTCTGATTCTTATCCCTGGCAGTTCAGTTCAGTTGCTCAGTCGTGTCCGACTCTTTGCGACCCCATGAATCGCAACACACCAGGCCTCCCTGTCCATCACCAACTCCCAGAGTTCACCCAGACTCACGTCACGTCCATCGAATCAGTGATGCCATCCAGCCATCTCATCCTCTGTCATCCCCTTCTCTCCTGCCCCCAATCCCTCCCAGCATCAAAGTCTTTTCCAGTGAGTCAACCCTTCGCATGAGGTGGCCAAAGTACTGGAGTTTCAGCTTTAGCATCATTCCTTCCAAAGAAATCCCAGGGCTGATCTCCTTCAGAATGGACTGGTTGGATCTCCTTGCAGTCCAAGGGACTCTCAAGAGTCTTCTCCAACACCACAGTTCAAAAGCATCAACTCTTCGGCGCTCAGCTTTCTTCACAGTCCAACTCTCACATCCATATATGACCACTGGAAAAACCATAGCCTTGACTAGACGGACCTTTGGGTCACAATTACCTGCTTATTGGCAAGTCTACTAAGTTTTCACTGAATGTTGGACTGAATGGATATTTTGTGTCCAAACATGTATATTTTGATGTCTTTCTTGAAGAGTGTCGCACTTTGTTCTGACAGGCAGTTAAATTACTTGTTGATAAGTTGGACCCTGTAGATCTATTTTTAAGGTTTTCTAGGTCAAGTCTACAGTTGTACTCCAGTCCCTGCAGCTAGTGCAGCTCTAACTTCAAAGTATCATATCTCTGGGGTCTTCACTGAAGACCTGGCTTATTTCCAAGGGCTCTTCATTTTGATGTCAGAGGTCATTTCCTCTTGTAGAAGCTCTGGGGATTAATTTATAATTCCCAATTGTTCTTTTGCCTGAGTTTGTGGAGTTTCACTATAATCACATCCAGCTTAAAACTCAAAAAAGACTCGAGGGAACTATATGCATATTTCTGAATCGCTTATTATGCATATCTTTCTCCTATATGAAATTCTGTTCTTTAATTTCCAACATCTCAGTCTTTCTGAACTGTAATTTACATCTTCTCAATTCAGCGAGACCAATTGTTTCTTCTTGTGCTTATACTCCCTGTATCTGCGGTTGGGAAATTGCCTCTAGGTAGAAATTTGGAGCAATTGTAGGGCATACTTTGGTTGTTTTCCCTCTTTCAGTCATCACATTCTGTTGCAGCTTACTGCTCAAAGTTTGAAAGCAATTGCTTCATGTATTTTGTCAGTTTCTAATTGTTTATAGCATGAAGCTATATCCAATATTTGTCATTCTGTCATAACTCATAAAAGAAATTAATAACTGATTTTACATTTTAAAATTAGAGAAATATTTCAACTATACAAAATATTATAGGAAGATATGTCCATTTTAACTAGATTAAAAACAATTTTGCTATAGTGATTCAGATCATTTAATATGAAAGGAAAAAATGCTATAAATGTACTTACAGCTTTCATGCACATCAAGTCTACTTACCTTTCTCCTGTATTAGAGGCAAACATTGATGTATGTTTCCCAATCACGTTTTTATACTTGTTATAAATCTGTCCATACATAGTATGTAACATGGTTTTTTTTTTCATATTCATCTCAATAGCAGCTTCTCTCTACTAAACATTAAAGAAACTTTTCTGCCCATGTACAGCACATTCTCCAGGCCAATGACATGAAAGGAATGCCCATATAGACTACTGCCTCCTCCCTATAGAGTATTTGCCTCTTTGGCACCTTAGTCCCACAGATTTCCACATTAGCAGAGCCAAACTCCTATGTCTTCCTCTTCAGCTCATTGAGTGCTGTCTCTACTTAGGCATCACCAACTTCTGCTGCAATCATTGATGTTTTTCCTACCAAGAAAGGTGGGCTGATGTAAATCTCAAAACTCATATTCCCTTTTTCCTCAAGGATCACAGTTATACTGCCTTTTGGTCATACCAGAAACAACTGAAAGGTTTTTTCATCCAGTGTGATACTTGCTTACAATAAGAGGGTAAGTCTGAAACCGAATCATGATTTGCATAATTATAGGAGAAGTTTCCAAAAAGATGCTTAGAAAGTATCTTTATTACAGTGGTATAACTGAGATAAGTGATTCTATTATGTAATAATATATCACATTTTTAGAACTTCTTTTAATCTAAAATTTAACTGCTGAACATAAAATTCATATACATCACTCTCTCATCCCAAGCTTCCTTTCTTTTGGTTAAATCAATCAATTACTCTCAGAGCTTCTCTGTGCCATTTGAGATGACATTATTTCTCTATCCACAAGCTATCTCCACGTCAAATATCCTTTTCATTAGTTTAGTTTCATTGCTTAGTTTCTGTGTCTCTTGCTATACCTCTTTTGATAATATACAGAACTCCTCTGTCATATCACTTCCATCTTATCAATACAGTCATCAATTACCTTTTTAATTTCCAAAGCCAATGAACACTGTTCAGTTCCTACTTTGCCTTATGATTTACTATTTGACACTCTTCTTGAAACATACTCTACCTTTAGCCTCTACTGATAACTTTTCTTCTTACCTTACTAACAACTCGCTGTCCTTTGATGTTCTTTTTTGTCTCCTCATTCCTTGAATATTGAGATTTGTGGATTCTCTCACTTTGTTCCATATACTCTCCTTGAGCAATCACTTCCACTCTAGCATTTTTAAGGGTGAAAATTAAGCTAATGTAATAAAGAGACCTGCAAAGTCCAGTCACTTAAAGAAAAAATAAATCTTTTTCAATGTCATGTAATAGTCTAAGGTAAATACTTTGGTGGTGGAAAGCTTTGCTCCAGGGACCCAGGTTTCTTCCCAGTCATTGCCTCCCCATTTCATAGGGCACTGCTGTGGTTTCCATGGTCAGGGCTGGGTTGTTCCAGGCTTCAGTTGTTCACCCAGTGGAAGGAATTAAAAATACAGAGATGACATTCTAGCTGCCCCAGTTTGGGGAACTACCATCACCATATTCTTAACTACCATTTGCACATCTACCATTTTCCCATTTCCCACACATCACCCAGGATGGTCTTTTAAAAATACATACCTACTCATGTCACTTAAAAGAAAACCAATGGTTAAAAAGATAAAATTCGAACTCCCTGACTTGTCTTACAAATATCTCTACATTCTCTCCTTGATGCTCAGCTAGATCCAGAATTATTCTTTTTTTTTTTTTGAACTCTGTAGTCCAGTAGTAGGTGACTTCCCTTGTAGTTCAGTTGGCAAAGAATCCACCTGCAATGCAGGAGATCTGGGTTCGATTCCTGGGTTGGGAAGATCGCCTGGAGAAGGAAATGGCAACCCACTCCACTATTCTTGCTTGGAAATCCCATGGACAGAGGAGCGTGGTGGGCTACACCATGGGGTCATAAGAGTCAGGCACAACTTAGCGACTGACCCACCACCACCACCATAGTCCAGTAGTATTTAACTAATCTCAATTTCTTGTTATATTTATGTAACTGTTTCCTTTATGTATGCCTTTCTCTTTGTCAAGTACATTTTGTCTTTTATTTGGCTATTTTCCATCTTTCATTTGCCAGGTTTCAGTTCAAATTTTACTTCCACTAATGAATGTGTAAGAGACTCTAATATATATAATCAGGGAAGTAATTAGAAAAGAATGTGTAAAATATAATGCGAAGTATTAATAAAACCCATAATTTGGGAATCTATTGTATAAGGATGCTTACTGGCCAAAATTTTTAGTACAAGTTATCTTGCAGATGGTTGGAACATTTGATCAAAAACTGTGAAACCTTAACTAAGATTCATTAAAATTAGGTATCATCCCATTACAAAGAGTTATATTTACATCCCTGAATTTGAAAATGTAAAAGAAGCACATGGGTATTTATTTAGGCATTTTCCCCGTGCTCAATTTTCATATTTTTTGGTGCCCTTAAATATTTTTTGAATAACAAGACATAGCTGGTGAGGTCTTCTATAATGTCAGTTCAATTAACAATTTGAAAAACAAAATCTACTGTGCCTATCCTATTGTTTGCACATGGAAATGGGTAGTTTGGCCTGGGTATCTTGGCACATATGCTATATTTATTTTTAATTTGATTCATCTCTAGTTCAACTTGAAAAATTGCCTCTGTCATCAACATTGCCAAAGATATTTCATCAAAGTTTGCACTTCACCAGATTTCCAAGAAAGGCCACGGAGAATTCTGATTTTTCTTAGGTGGTCCCAGTAATTTCAGGCTTCGAAGAGTTTTGGAACAATTTTTTTTCTTTTAGACCAATATCCTTTTTAAAATGTTTTCAATATAAAAATTCATCCCAATAAGCTCATCCATCAGCTATTCTGGAACTCACTGTACAGCTTTATACCCAGAATGTCTTTATGTACTTCTTTTGTCTTGTATATGACTCATTCTGTGCATCTCTTATTTTACATAGGATTAATTCTACAATTTTCAATTTCTCAGCTAATTACTTCATGATTTAGAGGGAAAATACTTGCTTTACATTTTACGGAATAAGTAAGACAATGCATAGCACATAGTAGCTACTCAGTAAACAACTGATAAATAAGAAGTTTATGGATTTAATTAATTGACCAACAGGGAAAAATCCTCCAAATACCTAAGGAAAAGACGTAAGGATGTAAAATAGTGCCATACTAATGTATGTTTTATTACTTCAAAGAAAGTAGTTTCCTAAATTAATCTCTACAGGTTCCTCTAAGTATATAAATGCTAATAAAATAGTTTACATCATGGTGAACCAAAAAAATCAAAATATTAAATGCTATATGTTGCAATTGCTCTTATGAAATGACTTCCCCCTGTGACCCTGCAATGGGATTATAACAGACAGTTATATGCTAACTGCTCTTTATTGCATCAAACAGTCCACTAGTTCAGCCAATAGTCCCATTTTTGGTAGGAAAGTAAGGAACAAAATTTTTTAAAAAAGAACATAGTGAAAGAGTCACAGTGCGGTAAATAAGTATATATTCTTTCAGGAGGATTTACAAAGGAGGAAGTAACAAAAGGATTGAGTCAGGCAATTCTCTGTGAAAATGGGGAAGCATCAGGCTAACCACAAAAGCAATGTGACTAGGGGAAGGGAAGCTGGAGGTAATGATGTGGAGCAGAGCCATGTGAAATTCCATGAGCCCCCCACCTCTTCTTCACAACATGGAGCATGTGTGTCTGTTTCACGTTATAGCAGTGGAAGACAACATAGCAGTTATTTTAATCCTATTCTATTTCCAGTGACTTTGTAATTAATTGAAGGTCATAAGTATTTAATGTTCTTTTTCTTTCCTACTTGGAAACTAACAAGAAGAGAATGTATTTCTTTCCTCACAATTCACACTGATATGCATTCTGGCCTGAACTACTGAGAGTCTCCAATAGAAAAACTGACACACCAGCAACTTTAGGAGCTATGAGGGTTTCATTCCTAATAGGAATCATATGGAAGATTGGCTGTCACAAATGTGAACACCAGCTTCATAGCTGATGTATCATTTTTGTGTGCAAATAAATATCTCAAGTATTTTCCAAAAGAATGAAGATGAAAAGGCAAGACAAGAATTACATAAGATCCAGATGAAGATGATGCAATTCCTATGTCATTCATATATTTTTCCCTTTTCATTCTGTTCATGGAATGGCAGTAAGATCAAGCTAGTCAATCCTGAAATAAATCCTAAATATTCATTGGAAGGACTGATGCTGAAGCTGAAACTCCAATATTTTGGCCACTTGATGTGAAGAGCCAACTCATTGGAAAAGACCCTGATGCTGGGAAGGATTGAGGGCAGCAGGAGAAGGGGGTAGCAGAAGATGAGATGATGGGATGGCATCATCGACTCAATGGACATGAGTTTGAGCAAAGTCCAGGAGATAGTGAAGGACAGGGATGCCTGGTGTGCTGCAGTCCATGGGGTTGAAAAGAGTCAGATACAACTGAGTGACTGAACAACAATGATATCATTCATGAATTCATCTACCCAGAATTTTCCCAATCTAATGGGCGTGTATAAAAAGGAGAGTGAAACATTCACAGGCCTGTTTTTGAACAAGCTTTTACTGAAATGTGGGCATTATTTAATCTTGGCCCAAGACATGAGCATCAAGGATAACTGAAAGAGAAGATAAGGGCTCAAACCTATGCTGAATCTTCTCAAGAGCTGATTGTTTTAGAATCTTCTAGATAATTACATTATGTTTTAAAACATGAAATTACAAACAGTAGAAAATTTTTTGTTTTTAAAAATATTTATGATAATTAACTGGCTAGAATAGACATTTGTAGTGTTTTCTATGCTTTAGTCCTTAGTCTCCCAGGGACGGGGGAGCCTGGTGGGCTTCCGTCTATGGGGTTGCAGAGTCGGACACGACTGAAGCGACTTAGCATAGCATAGTCCTTACTCTGCAATCCCAGTAGTTCTAAGATTTCTTTCCTGCTACACTCAAGTTACTAGGGAAAACCAGAGGACAAGTCTCGGAGAAACAGACAGGCTTTGCCAAAAATATCTTGTTCCCAGTCCTTAAACGGCTACCAAAATGGTGACCCAGTACATAGCGACTATAAACATTCCCAGCATGCTGGAATTTGATGGTGAAACTTAGAAAACTGTATGAGATTCAAATGGTTCTGTGCATGTTTTTTCCTTTTAAGTTAGAGAGTTTAGGAGAAAGAAAGTGCTGTTAGATTACAGTGAGGCTAGTGAAAATTTGGGGAGAAACTATGTATATTTACTTTTCAATGCCTGGTGATTTTTTAGCTCAGTGGTATTTTCCAGCAGAATCCCACTGTAAAAAATTTTATAAAACATTGCTTATAATTATGTTAAACATACCAAAATAAAACTTTAAAATGCCAGTAGCTATCCCAACAATAATGATAGAGAATTTTTAAATGTATGTATGTACACATATACACACAAGCACCCTCAAAACTATACTCTTAATAGGAGACTTACAGAAATAACCTCTAGGGGCTGCTGCTGCTGCTGCTGCTGCTGCTAAGTCACTTCAGTCGTGTCCGACTCTGTGCGACCCCATAGACGGCAGCCCACCAGCCTCCCCCGTCCCTGGGATTCTCCAGGCAAGAATACTGGAGTGGGTTGCCATTGGCTTCTCCGTCTAGGGGCTAAGGACTATTAACTTTGTTTAAAACAAATCATATTGCTTAAAGTGGCTTTGTGCTTCACTTTCAGTGTCCTGAGGGACATGCCAAGAAGTTGTTTTAGGAGAATTAATAATAATTCTTTAGAAGGGTTAGTGTCTTTGTTAGTTGTTCAGCCATATCTGATTCTTTGTGACCCCACGGACTATGCCAGGCTCTTTGTAGCCTTCTCTTACAGTCCTGGCTTTCAGAATTTAGTTACAACCAACACAACTAAGAAACACCAGCTCATTCTTAATTCTTTTAAGTCTTGAAAGCATGAGTCTTCAGGAGACAGATCTAGGACACCAAGGAAGTACTGGACCTGAAAGTTTCAACATAAAGTTTCAACATTAAGCAGTAATCAAATTTCCTACTATTTTGTCTGGAAGCTTCATTAGGGAAACAGAATGGGAAAATATATATTTTCTTCTATGTTGAAATAGTTATCCAGTCTATATAAATTGAAAATTTTGCAGTTACAGTTTTGCCACTGGATGATGCTCTTGCATTTTCAGTAAGGCAAAATCATGCTTGAATAATAGTTTATTGTCACCATAAGTCTAGCCAGATAGTGACCAATACTAGCATTACAATTGCAAGTTTTGCAAACAGGGTTTTTTTTTTTTTTTTTTTTTTTTAAAGCAGCATTGGAAGAACTAGATGCCAGAAAGGTGAAGTGAAAAACACACAGTTCAGTTCAGTTCAGTTCAGTTGCTCAGTCGTATCTGACTGTTTGCGACCCCATGGACTGCACCACACCAGGCCTGCCTGTCCATAACCAACTCCCAAAGTTTACTTAAACTCATGTCCATTGAGTTGGTGATGCCATCCAACCATCTATCCTCTGTCGTCCCCTTCTCCTCCTGCCTTCAATCTTTCCCAGCATCACGGTCTTTTCAAATGAGTCAGTTCTTCACATCAGGTGGCCGAAGTATTGGAGTTTCAGCTTCAGCATCAGTCCTTCCAATGAACACCCAGAACTGATTTCCTTTAGGATGGACTGGTTGGATCTCCTTGCAGTCCAAGGGACTCTCAAGTCTTCTCCAATACCACAGTTCAAAAGCATCAATTCTTCAGTGCTCAGTTTTCTTTATAGCCCAACTTTTACATCCATACATGACTACTGGAAAAACCATAGCTTTGACTAGAAGTACGTTTATTAGCAAAGTAATGTCTCTCCTTCCAAGGAGCAAGTGTCTTTTAGCTTCATGGCACAGTCACCCTCTGCAGTGCTTTTGGAGCCCCCCAAAATAAAGTCTCTCACTATTTCCATTGCTTCCCCATCTATTTACCATGAAGTGATGGGACCAGATGCCATGGTCTTAGTTTTCTGAATGTTGAGTTTTAAGCCAACTTTTCACTCTCCTCTTTCACTTTCATCAAGAGACTCTTGAGTTCTTCTTCAATTTCTGCTATAAAGGTGGTGTCATCTGCATAGCTAAGGTTATTGATATTTCTCCTGGCAATCTTGATTCCAGCTTGTGCTTCTTCCAGCCCAGCATTTCTCATGATGTACTCTGCATATAAGTTAAATAAGCAGGGTGACAACATCCAGCTTTGACATACTCCTTTCCCTATTTGGAACCAGTCCGTTGTTCCACGTCCAGTTCTAACTGTTGCTTCCTGACCTGCAAACAGATTTCTCAAGAGGCAGGTCAGGTGGTCTGGTATTCCCATCTCTTTCAGAATTTTCCACAGTTTGTTGTGATCTACACAGTCAAAGTCTTTGGCATAGTCAAAAAAGCAGAAGTAGGTGTTTTTCTGGAACTCTCTTGCCTTTTCAATGATCCAACGGATGTTGGCAATTTGATCTCTAGTTCCTCTGCCTTTTCTAAATCCAGCTTGAACATCTGGAAGTTCACGGTTCACGTGCTGTTGAAGCCTAGCTTGGAGAATTTTGAGCATTACTTTGCTAGCATATGAGATGAGTGCAATTGTGCAGTAGTTTGAAAAACACTGGACCATCTCTATTTTATTCTGATGTGTGCTGTGGTTAGGGTGTTTTGATCTAATAAAATATTAGTGCATTTTGTTGCCACTGCTCCCCAAAATACTTTATGGTTCTTGGCTCTTAATATGAAAAATAGGCCATAAAGCCCACTCCTGGGCATATAGCCCGAGAAAACCATCATTTGAAAAGATACATGCACCCCAGTGTTCTCTGCAGCATTATTGTAAATAGCCAAGGCATGGAAATAACCTAAATGTCCATCAACAGATGAATGGATAAAGATGTGGTACATGTATATAATGGTATTTTACTTAGTCATAAAACAGAATGAAAAAATACCATTTTCAGCAAGATAGATGGACCTAGAGATTATCGTACTAAGTAAACCACGCAAAGACAAATGTCTGTGGAATGAACAAATGAACTTATTTAGGAAACAAACAGATTCACAGACTTTGAAAACCACTTATGTTTACCAAAGGGAAACTGTAGGGAGTAGGGATAAGTTAGGAGTTTGAGATTTACATATACACACTACTATATATAAAATAGATTATCAACAGGGCCCTACTGTATAGCACAAGGAAATTTACTCAATATTCTGTGATAACCTATATGGGAAAAGAATCTGAAAAAGAATGGATATATGATTATGTATAACTGAATTACTTTGCTGTGCACCTGAAACTAACACAACATTGTAAGTCAAATATATTCCAATAAAAAATAAAAATTAAATTAAAAAACAGGCCATGAAATACTCATTGCCTCGAGGAAATATTGTTATAGCACAATTTGATAATTTAAAACTCATACTCTCTGCTTTTTAACTACAAAAGTCAATATCTGTAACAAAGACAGCAAAATGCTTTGCGGATGCATCCTCATGGTCAAAGGACCCCTTCTCCTCCTCACTCTAGGGAACTGTACTGAGTTGCCCAGTGGAGAAGAGGGAGAGATGGAGGGGCTACACAGTATCAAATACCCATTTGCCTCCGAGAAGGAGTCACTGCCTATACCCTTGTGCTCAGCCTTTTTGGAGAGTAAAAATATAATAAACATACTCATTAGAAACTCACCAATTTCTTTCATTTCTCCCTTCATAAATACATATGGGCAACTAAGAACCACAGTTATATGAGAAGAATGTAGCATAAAAGAGAGAAAATAACAAAAACAGCAAAAAGGGTCAAGAAGGGATGGAGTCGGGAGGGAGAGAGAGGGAGATTTATTTTTAGGAATTGACTCACAATTGTGGAGGCTTGCTCATCCAAGATCTTCAGCCTAGGACAGCAGGCTGAAGATCCAGGGAAGAGTTGATGTTACGGACTGAATTCAAAGACAGACTGAAGACAAAATTCCTTCTTCCTTAGGGGACCTCAGGCTTTTTTTCTTAAGGCTTCCAACTTTTTTTTCTTAAGGAATGAGACCCACTGACAGTATGGAGGGCAAGCTGCTTTACTCGAGTCTATGGCTTAAATGTTAATCTCATTTAAAAACAATACCCAACAGCAACACCTAGACTAGGGTTTGACCAAATAACTAGTTACTCAGCCCTAGCCAAGTTGACACATACAATTAATCATTAGAAACATTAAAACTTTCAGCAGAAGGACTGGTGAATAAATTTGAGAAAATTTGCTGGAAGGTAAACAGAAGAGAAAAAAGATGGGATATATGGAGACAAAAGAAGGACATAAGTCATCAGATTCCAAGGGATCACAAAATAGGTAGTGTGGTTGATAAAAAATGAAAGAAGCCTGGTATCTAAAAACTACTGAAATTTCAGAACATCAAAACTGAGAGAAGATTCTAAAAATTTTCAGAGGGGAAGAATCACTTCCCAAGGAGCATGAATTATACTGGCATTGGAGTTGTCACTAGCAACCCCTGGATTTAATCTCCTCAAAATTTGAGGGAAAATGAGATACTTGACTTCAAATTCTATCCTCAGGCAAATTATCAATCAAATAAGAAGTCAGGAAGAAGGGATATTCAGACATGTTATGACTCTGAAAGTTTTTCTGCACATACTCCTGTTGACATATTCTAAAATTTACTCTGGCAATTCAAGAGGATGAAAAGCATCAAAGGAAAAGACGACCCTTTACATATATCTGAAGCAAAGAAGCTGGATTTATTACTTGCTTAGCAAGTAAGAACTGTGGATGTGGAATGAAGTCTCTAAATACAGCAAAGAGCAGACTTAATGTAAAACCTGAGGAAGGTGGAGCTTAGGGACTGGCTCACGTCCATAGGCAAGCTGAAGTGAAGCACCTGCTGACTGGCCAACAGTGAGAGGCCTGAGGACTTAAATGAAGCTACCACTGATTGACTTGGATAGGTTTAAATCTGTTCTGAGGTATCCTGTTTATGACTTGAGTTTTGGGGCTAAAGAACAATCAGTACTGTCTTTTCTTCATCATGGAGAAGAGGATATTTTATTCTCAGAAGAAAGAGGAGGATGTGGAGTCCAGGAAAGGTAGACCCAAGCAAGAGAAATGAGAAGTTCTAGCTGACAGTGGCTTCATAGATCTAGAGACCCACTTACCTCTGTTGGATTAGGTGGCTGGTTATCTGCAGAAGTTAGGCATATACATGCAAAGGATAACTGAATAAAATATGAAGTATGTTTGAGAGTTTGGGGAGAAGCATGATATCGTATGGTGCTGCTGCTGCTAAGTCGCTTCAGTTGTGTCTGACTCTGTGTGACCCCATAGATGGTAGCCCACCAGGCTCCCCCGTCCCTGGGATTCTCCAGGCAAGAACACTGGAGTGGGTTGCCTTTACTTCTCCAATGCATGAAAGTGAAAAGTGAAAGTGAAGTCGCTCAGTCATGTCTGACTCTTAGCGACCCCATGGACTATAGCCCACCAGGCTCCTCTGTCCATGTGATTTTCCAGGCAAGAGTACTGGAGTGGGGCGCCATTGCCTTCTCCGTTGATAAAGTATAGTATAGCACTTATAAGCACATACCTGGAAGCTGATGGACTGTGCTTGAGTCCCATCTCTGCTTGTTACACATCTCCACTGTGCAACCTTGAGCATGCTACTTAGGCTCTCTCTGCCTTGGCTGCCTCATCTGTACACTGACTATAGTAATTGTCTCTATCTTAGAGACATAAGGATCACACAATGTGTATTGTTATCTATTGCTTTGTTACAAATCATAGCAAAATTTTTGGCTTAAAAAGTGCGAAGTATTTATTATCACTCATAGTTTCTGTGGGTCAAGAAAATGGGAGAGGCTTGGCTGGGAGACCTGACTCAAGGTTTCTGATGGTCTGGCAATCAAGAGTTGGGGGCTAACTATGGAAAACAATATGGAAGTCCCTCAAAAAACTAATATTAGAGCTACCTTATGATCCAGCAACCCACTCCTGGGCATATACTCAGATAAAACTATAATTTGAAAAGATCCATGCACCCCTATGTTCATAGCAACACTATTTACAACAGCCAAGACATGGAAACAACCTAAAAGTCCACTGACAGATGAATGGACATGAAAACATGGCACATATATATACCAACGGAATATTACTCAGCCAGAAAAAAGAAGGAAATAATCCCATTTGTACCAACATGGATGGGCCTAGAGATTATCACACTAAGCAAAGTAAGTCAGAAAGACAAATATCCTATGATATCACTTACACATGGAATCTAATGTATGACACAAACGAACTTATGTATGAAACAGAGACAGACTCACAGACTTGAGCTTGCCAAGGGGGAGGGGGTTGGGGGAGTGGAGGATTAGAAGTTGGGATTAGCAGATGCAAACTAATATGTATACAATTGATAAACAACAAGGCCCCTACTGTGTAGCACAGGGAACTATATTCAACATCCTATGATGAACCATAATGGAAAAGAATATGAAAAAAATATGTATAACTTAATCATTTTTCTGTACAGCAGAAATTAAATCATTTTTCTGTACAACAGCACTGTAAATCAACTAAAATTCAATAAAGTATAAAAAGGATTTTAGGGCTACACTAGCTGGCAAATTGATGCACAGGAAGCCTCTGTCCCTTTTTCTGTGGGCCTCTCCCAGTGATGCTGGTATATCCTATGATTCAGTGGCTAGATTCCCCCCAGACAAAATGATAGAGGGAAAGAGCTTGGCAGAAATTATCCCATTTATGACTTAGTCTAAGAATCACATAGCATCACTTTTGCCTCATTCTACTCAGTAGAATGAATCACTTTGTCCAGTCCACATTTAAGGGAAGGAGGATACAAAGAGAGGAGGACCACTGATTTTACACATTATTTTAAAACTGACATAACTTTGTAGAACAATCTTTGGCATAAAATAAGTAATGTATGTATGTCTGATATTGTTAACACCATAATAAAAATTTTTAGCCTGTTTATTAGTATATAGAAGTATGTTTGACTTCTGTATATTTATATTTTATCTAGTATTTTGAAAAACTTTCATCAGCTTTTTCAGGGGAATTTTTTAACCTTCTATGAATTCAACCATAATACCTGCAAGTAAAGAATATTTTGTTTCTTGCTTCCAGAGCCTTACGTATTCTATTTATTTCTTTAGTTTTGACATACTTGTTAGTACCTCCAGTACCATGCTGAAGGGAGTGGGACAACAGGTTCTCTTGGTTTGTCACTGATGGTCAAGGACACACTTGCAAACTGTGATGTTGGTGGGAGGCTTTTTGTAGATATTCTTTGTTAGTTGAGAACAATTTCTTCTGGACCTACCTTAAGAATTTATTTTTTTAATCATGAATGGATACTGATTTTTTCTTTTTTCTAAGACTGCTGATTTTCCTCTCTTAGATTGTAATGTGGTAAATTATGTCTTCACTTTTACCTTTCTTCATTGAATCATCCCAGAGCTAAGTAGGGTCATATCCTGAGATTTCTACGTGAAGTAGATCAGGATTCAGAGCAAAGGCAACCCTCAAAGTAGACCTTTGGTCATTTAAAACTTTTTAAAAATTTATATTGGAGTATAGGAAAAACCATTAGATCATTCAGGTATGACCTAAATCAAATCCCTTATGATTATACAGTGGAAGTGAGAAATAGATTTAAGGGCCTAGATCTGACCGACAGAGTGCCTGATGAACTATGGAATGAGGTTCGTGACATTGTACAGGAGACAGGGATCAAGACCATTTCCATAGAAAAGAAATGCAAAAAAGCAAAATGGCTGTCTGGGGAGGCCTTACAAATAGCTGTGAAAAGAAGAGAAGCAAAAAGCAAAGGAGAAAAGGAAAGATATAAACATCTGAATGCAGAGTTCCAAAGAATAGCAAGAAGACGTAAGAAAGCCTTCTTCAGCGATCAATGCAAAGAAATAGAGGAAAACAACAGAATGGGAAAGACGAGGGATCTCTTCAAGAAAATTAGAGATACCAAGGGAACATTTCATGCAAAGATGGGCTCGATAAAGGACAGAAATGGTATGGACCTAACAGAAGCAGAAGATATTAAGAAGAGATGGCAAGAATACACAGAGAACTGTACAAAAAAGATCTTCATGACCCAGATAATCAGGATGGTGTGATCACTGACCTAGAGCCAGACATCCTGGAATGTGAAGTCAGGTGGGCCTTAGAAAGCATCACTATGAACAAAGCTAGTGGAGGTGATGGAATTCCAGTTGAGCTATTCCAAATCCTGAAAGATGATGCTGTGAAAGTGCTGCACTCAATATGCCAGCACATTTGGAAAACTCAGCAGTGGCCATAGGACTGAAAAAGGTCAGTTTTCATTCCAATCCCAAAGAAAGGCAATGCCAAAGAATGCTCAAACTACCACACAATTGCACTCATCTCACACGCTAGTAAAGTAATGCTCAAAATTCTCCAAGCCAGGCTTCAGCAATATGTGAACCGTGAACTTCCTGATGTTCAAGCTGGTTTTAGAAAAGGCAGAGGAACCAGAGATCAAATTGCCAACATCCGCTGGATCATGGAAAAAGCAAGAGAGTTCCAAAAAAACATCTGTTTCTGCTTTATTGACTATGCCAAAGACTTTGACTGTGTGGATCACAATGAACTGTGGAAAATTCTGAAAGAGATGGGAATACCAGACCACCTGATCTGCCTCTTGAGAAATTTGTATGCAGGTCAGGAAGCAACAGTTAGAACTGGACATGGAACAACAGACTGGTTCCAAATAGGAAAAGGAGTTCGTCAAGGCTGTATATTGTCACCCTGCTTATTTAACATATATGCAGAGTACATCATGAGAAATGCTGGACTGGAAGAAACACAAACTGGAATCAAGATTGCCAGGAGAAATATCAATAACCTCAGATATGCAGATGACACCACCCTTATGGCAGAAAGTGAAGAGGAACTAAAAAGCCTCTTGATGAAAGTGAAAGTGGAGAGTGAAAAAGTTGGCTTAAAGCTCAACATTCAGAAAACGAAGATCATGGCATCCAGTCCCACCACTTCATGGGAAATAGATGGGGAAACAATGTCAGACTTTATTTTTCTGGGTTCCAAAATCACTACAGATGGTGACTGCAGCCATGAAATTAAAAGACGCTTACTCCTTGGAAGGAAAGTTATGACCAAGCTAGATAGCATGTTCAAAAACAGAGACATTACTTTGCCAACAAAGGTGTGTCTAGTCAAGGCTATGGTTTTTCCTGTGGTCATGTATGGATGTGAGAGTTAGACTGCGAAGAAGGCTGAGCGCTGAAGAATTGATGCTTTTGAACTGTGGTGTTGGAGAAGACTCTTGAGAGTCCCTTGGACTGCAAGGAGATCCAACCAGTCCATTCTGAAGGAGATCAGCCCTGGGATTTCTTTGGAAGGAATGATGCTAAAGCTGAAACTCCAGTACTCTGGCCACTTCATGCGAAGAGTTGACTCATTGGAAAAGACTCTGATGCTGGGAGGGATTGGGGGCAGGAGGAGAAGGGGACGACAGAGGATGAGATGGCTGGATGGCATCACTGACTCGATGGACGTGAGTCTGGGTGAACTCCGGGATTTGGTGATGGACAGGGAGGCCTGGTGTGCTGCAATTCATGGGGTCGAAAAGAGTCGGACACTACTGAGTGACTGATCTGATCTGATAGTTGGTTCACAGTGTTACTTTGGTTTCAGGTGTTTAGAGAAGTGATTCAGTTATACTTATATATATATTTTTTCAGATTCTTTTCACATATAGGTTATCACAGAACAATGAGTAGAGTTTCCTGTGATATACAGTAGGTTCTTGTTGATTATCTATGTTAATTGTACCTCATTGTGTCTCTAGCAAATCTGTTTGTAGAGAGCAAGTCTTGATAAATCAGGGTATGCATTTATTATAAGCATTATTTTCTAGTTACATTTTTTTCTATTATGCATTTGGTAAAAATATTTTTTCAGTTTTTGCAGAAATAGCTCTTAATAACAACCCTTTCATGGTACACTTCCCATGAAATGCAATAGTTAGTTGGGTCTTTAGAAAATAACCAAAAAAGGAATTAAAATGGAAAACTTGCATTTTCTTTTTTAACTTGTTTGAAACAATATGGACACATATACACACACATTCAAACAGGCAGTGACTAAACTTAAGTATTGAAACAGTTTGGCTTCCTAAATTAATCTTACAGTTGAGGTATTTCACAAATATTAGTTGTTTTTGCCTTAAATAGGAAGGTGTACCCATGGAAAGGAATGAGTTCTGCTTTCCCTCAGGGCTCCTGTGAACAAAACATAACATCCCAGAGCTACAGCCAGGCAGTACATTAGGCTGCATTCAGTAATGCAAAAATAAAGCCTTATTTCATGTTTCCTTCTAAAATAAATAAATATAAAAAAGAAACAGGCTTTTCTGTTTTTCCTTGGAATTGAGCCACATTGACCTTAAAGATTTTACCTTTTCCCCTATTTAACACTCCAGCAGGTAAGAATTTTGCTGATGACCAGCCTGCTGGAAAAGTAGGACAGCTTCCCCTGAAACTCACTGTCTTTCTCTCGTTGCCATGCTGGACATGGCTCGCTCTCAGTCCAGCAGTCAGTGTTCTCTGAGCATCAGAACCGCCATTACAAGTCAATGCAGGTGTCATATTCCAATAAATGTCAAACAAGTTGTGGATTTCACTCACTTCTCATCCTGTGTGTTACTTAGGAGAGTGAAGGTTGGTTTAAAGAAGAAGGTGTAAGGGAAAAGCTGGCAAAGTCTTTGTACATGTTGGCGAGTCATAAAGAAAGGCAAAGTTGGCAAAAGACAGAATAATAATTACTACCATGTTTGGAGTACCTAGCATGTGCCAAGCATTTATAAACATAATTTCATTTATCCTCTACCACTTTAGGGAGCAAGTATTGTTATCTCTGGATTACATATGAGAAGCTGATGCTCAGAGAAGTTAAATAAATTTCACTGCAGTCAGTGGTTGAACTAGGATATGAACCCACTTCTCTCCAAGTCTAAACTCTGCGCTGCTGCTTGCCTTAGTATTCCAAACAATGCATTTTCATTTACACCTATTAATACTTTTACTTGTATACATTGCCAGTGTTAAATTTTAAGAGTCAGCTATAATGATAAATGAACTAGAACAATTAGTTATTTATGCTTTGAATAATACTGCATCCAGAACTATGTTGACAAGATGCCCTGCTCTTTAAGGTGCTATGGTAAGACAGTGTCTTGCCAACTCTCCTAAATTCAATAGGCCGTGGATTTTAATAAACATTCCCTTTAGGCAAATAAGCAATGCAATTTTTTATGGATCATTAAAAACAGCATTCTAGTGCAAAAGAGCTTTAAGATCTCATAAGTTTGATTGGTTGCCATTGGTTTATGATCATGAACAAATTACCAACCAATAATAAATGTACCAGTTCCAACAATTTTATTAAGCTCACATGATACCACCTGCATTAAAATTGCTGGAGAAATAACAGACCTCCTTTCAACAGATACTTGGACAACTGATTGTTACTTTTCCAAATTTATGTTATTGAAAACTAATTCTGCTTTTATTTCTGCAAGCAATTCATTTTCTACGAATAGCTGTGAATATAAGCTTTCTGGAATTCAGAGACCTACACCTTTATAGATGTGAGATATCTGAGAAATGTGACAGTGTAATTTTATGGATTTCCAACTTTTCTCTAAGGAAGTTATAGGAAAGGAGGAGAGACTGGTAGTATCTAGAAGGATTTCTCCATATTAGTGCATCAATAATGATGAGCATGGGGGTTTTGCTTCATTTAAGAGGTAGATTGACCTTCAGTTTGGAATAAATATATATCCAATCAAAGAAGAAAATTATCATTTTATTTAATAAAGCTTCCTAAATTTTATTTCATGTACTCATTAATTTACTGAGGTATTATTTATTGATTATTGATATTATTACTTGCCCAATAAAAATGATCAAAAACTGAATTTCTCAAGATAGAGTACAGGGAGTTTTTGCTTTTATAGAAAAGGGACAGAAAAGAGACATGCAAAATATATAAAACACAGAAAGAATACATAAGACATCTAAATTTTCTACTTAGTCTGGTTATAAGAATCTACCCTCTCCATTTTTGTCTGGATTCATCAATTGCCACAAAATAAATACTTAGAAACCATTCAAACAATTTAAATATATATCAAGCAAAAACTGAGTGTCTCTTCTGATTTTTAACCCCACTCTGATAAATTTTACTAAGAGTATATCCATTCAGACTTTTCCAATGCCTATAAGCACATATTTATAAAGATTTTACAAAATGATATCATATATATTTCAAATATATATATTGATGAACAGTGAAGGAACAATGAAAAACCTATAAATTTAAAAGGCAACGTAAAAATGTGGTAAGGAGAAATACCAACATTCAGGTAACAGGAGATCAGAGAGAAGTAAAAATGGAGCAGTACAAATATTTTCTAAAATAAGGAAGATGAACAAATTAAGATGAAAAGTTTTCATAGTTGCCAAGGAGGAGAAAGAAGGAAAAATTAACACACTTAGGCAAATATTAGTGAAATCTCAGAATGTGGAGAAGAGGAGGATTTAAAGGAAGAGGGGGAGAGGGAAAACAAAAAAAAAAAAAGAAAAAGAAAATATTCTGAAAGCCTTTAGAGCAAAGAGGAATCACCTACAAAGAAATAATCAAAACTGATGCCAGACTTCTGCATATCACTGAAAGCAAGAAGACAGTAGAGCAATATTTAAATACATATAAATTGTTATTCAAATGTAAATGTCTAAAATAAATGTTTTAGCATACAAAGCTTCAAAAATCTGCTACAGAATGACTCACACTGAAAACTCTTTAGAAAGAAGTTCTCATACAGGAAGAGACAGAAACATTAAGGAGATATGATATAAGGTAGTCAGAAGTCTTAAGAGAATTTATATTATTTTTTTAAATGTTGAAAGCAAAGAAAGAAACTAAAGAAATATTTCCATAATAATTCAATTAATAGTCTAGATAACATCAGCAAGATAATGGGCAGGTGGGGTGTGAAAGATGATGAGAGCATGAGAAAATTCTTGTTATGGAGAACAATGAATACTGGTTCAAGTCACAGTTAAAAAAGCAAGAAATAAGGGTATAAAAGCAAGAAATGTAGAAAAGGTAAAGAGAATTGAAATAAAAAAGGAAGAGAGTAAAGTCCAAAAATATCTGCAAACACAGCAAATGTAAATGAAGTAAACTTACCACTTAAGAGATTGTCAGAATGGATAAAGAAACACCCATCTATTTACAAAAACACAAAGCCATGAGGTGACCAAAAGTAAACATGTTAAAAAAAAAATATATATATATATATATATATATCAGACAAACATGCTTAATTACAGGAAAGGTGAAGTAGCTATATTATCATCAGTCACATAGATTTTAAGGCAGAAGGTAGCCAGTTTATCAGGGATAGCAAATGGCTATGAGCTGTATCTATTTCCCAGGTTAAATTTATACTTGTGAATTAATGAAGTATACAGATCTGCTAGCAGTTCAATTAGAATCATTTGTGGCAGAAAAAGGATGGGCCAGTTTTTTGTTTTTTAGTTGCTAAGTTGTGTCCAACTCTTTTGTGACCCTATAGACTGTAGCCTGCCAGGCTCCTCTGTCCATGGGATTTCCCAGGCAAGAATCCTGGAGTGGGTTGCCATTTCCTTCTCCAGGGGATCTTCTCAACCCAGGGATTGAACCCACATCTCCTGCATTGCAGGCAGATTCTTTACTGCTGCGCCACCTCGGAAGCTCGGTTAAATTTATACTTGTGAATTAATTCATGAAGTATACACATCTGCTAGAGGTTCAGTTAGAATCCTCTGTGGTAGAAAATGGAGGGGCCAGACTTTTTCATCATCATGCTTGCCAATCTGCATTTGCTGGGTGATGGAATAATTATTTTCATTTTCTTTGTGTGGATGCCAGGGCTAGAATTTCTTTCTGTACTCAGGCAGCCATGGTAGCACACACGGTAGTAATATGTGCAGACAACACTGTTCAGACATTATAGGTTCCTCACCAACATCATACTGAATGACCAAGCTTTAACTGGTCTTATGAATGCCACAGGATTCTATACCTAGAAAGGAAGGTCAGAAGAAAGCCTTTAGAAATCCCAATTTTTCACTACCAGTGGTGATCAACTGATTGTTATGGAGGCTTGCACACATCCTCATGAAGATCCTGAAAGTAAGAGACTCAGGCTACATTACCACAACTGAGAGGAATATTGTGTACAATCTCAAGAAACAGCTAAGATGTGGGGTATGGTGTGGGGAGAATGGTCATATCCAGGAAAATCATGAGTGCGAGGGTCAGAGTCACTATTTTTGCTGCATGAGGAGATTTCTTTTTCTTTTCTAATCTGTCTGGGGTAGTTACGGCATTGGCTGAAGAGAATGTGGGCAGAGAGCATGTGAGAGCGTGAGAATCTCAGATTTAATGTTGATCATTGTAATTGATATATTTCAGCAAAAACTGGACTATTGCATTGAAAAAATATTATTGCTGGAAATAATTGTGTCAAATATTCTAGAGCTAACAAACTTACGTGTATTTGTTATGTCTTTCCCTAGTTATACTGTCTTCGACACATGGCAAATGCTTAAAATATGTTTAATTTACTAATACATTATCTTTATCATAGTCAATAATCATTTTATACATTGGTAGCTATTTAAATGTGTTATTAAACAGTTTCTTTCAAAATTAATTATTATTAAACTGCACTGATAAAAATATGAGAATAAAACCACAGGAAAGTTTTCAAACCACTCATGCTTCTACTCATGCTTTAGTGCTTAAAGTGTTTTAAATAATTAATTACAAAAGTATTTGGTTCTGACAAGTATCCTAGTATAAGCAATTAACAGAAACATTAGCATATGTGGATTTTAGAAATGTGCCAAATAGCAAAGCTGTTGAAACAAATCAGATGGTTTTTTTTTTTTCTGTTTTAAATGACAAACATCCACAGTTAACACAATTAAAGAATAGTCTTTAATTGTAAGCTATAAGTAAGATGTAATCACAGAAAAATTGTCTGTATGGGTAGGTGTGCCTTTATTTTATGAGGTTGTAATCCAGTCATGAAAATAATCTCTGGTTCATGTGCACAGTGCCCGAAGAAATCAGACCAGTAGATCTCAAGAAAATTCAATACATGCATGTCTCCTTGTTGCTTCTTTTCTTTTGTTTAAATTTTGTAGGTATTTGCATTTAAAGAAGCACTCTCAGGGAATTTGTTAAGGGCAAAAGCTTATATTTTCTTAGTTCAGTGAAAGACAAGTACAAGAAAGACATGAAGAAGGAAGTGGATAAAAGGGAAATCAGAAAATAAACTCAGAATTTTAATAACCTTATCCTCACATTTACATTTAGGACTGTGCTATGCTGTCATGTCTAACTCTTTGTGACCCCATGGACCATAGCCCACCAGGTTCTTCTGTCTGTGGGATATTGGAGTGGGTTGCCATTTCCTTCTTCAGGGCATCTTCCCAACCCAGGGATCGAACTCACGTCTTTTATGTCTCCTGTATTGGCATGCAGGTTCTTTACCACTAGCACCACCTGGGAAGCCCTCTGACTGTCTAAGCCACCGTTATCTCTTTCATGCTCTGCCACATCTTCTAACTGCTTCCTCACATCTATTAATTCCACCTTTACATAGTAGCAGGGTGATATTTAAAAAAGATGAGTCAGATCATATTTCTCATTCATGTTAATCCATCAAGTGGCTTCCTCTGGTTCAGAGAATAAAAGCCCAACAAACACCACACTGTGACCTCCAAGACCTGACTCAGTCCTGTCCCTGCCCCACTGTTCCTGCTCACTAAGAGCCACACCCCCTCCATGCTCCAGCTGTTCGGTCTCCTGTTCTGGTGCTGGACTAGCCAAGTATTCTTGCCTTAAGACTTCACAGCTGTTGCTCCCTCTGCTAAGACAATTTTATTGATAGATCTTTGCATGGCTGATTTCTAAGCTTTCAGGTCTCAGTTTAAATGTCACATTTATAGAACTTTCATGACCACATAAGACAATGCATCTTCTCTTCCATCTCTCTCTATTCCTTTACCTAACTTCGTTCTCCTCCTAGCAACAATCACTTTCCAAAATTACCTTATTTGTGTATTTTCTCCACCCCCCTGCAGTAGGTACTCAATAACATTGCTTGAAGGCATGGATTGTGAATATTTCTGAAGACTACTTGGCTGGCGTGGTGTTCAAATTAGATCTCTTGAAGCAATATTTCCTTGTCTTCTGTAAAAAGGATTTGAAGGATGTGAATTCTTTTTGACTTGCTTGATTATGCCTATAATTCTATCTGCAAAGAGCAGTGTTAGAACCAAACAGTTGATCAATCAGAAACTAAAACACATACATCTTCATGGATTACACTTTGGGGGAATTCATAGGAGCCCTTTGTGGATGAATGACTAGAAATCATTTAAATTTATCTTTGCTGTTGCTGCTAAGTTGCTTCAGTTGTGTCCGATTCTATGCAACCCCAGAGACAGCAGCCCACCAGGCTCTGCCGTCCCTGGGATTCTCCAGGCAAGAACACTGGAGTGGGTTGTCATTTCCTTCTCCAATGCATGAAAGTGAAAAGTGAAAGGGAAGTCGCTCAGTTGTGTCCAACTCTTAGTGACCCCATGGACTGCAGCCCACCATACTTCTCCATCCATGGGATTTTCCAGGCAAGAGTACTGGAGTGGGGTGCCAATGTATTAAATATGGTTCATTGACTTAAAGTCAGATATTACTGTAATATTGTCATTGTTTCTGAGAATGGAGGAAAATACAATTTATCCAACACTATTATGTTCTAGACACTATACTAGGCAGTAATTGGTATAGAGAAAAAAAGAACCAAGCCCCACTACCTAAAACCATACACTTAAATAAATGACCATAGAACAGGACACATCATGAAAAGTATGATGAAAGTATAAAAATTAATTTAATATAGGGGATTTGGAAAGACTTTATGGAGAAGATAAATTTTTATTAAGTTCTTAAAGGATGATATGACCATAACAGAAGGGAGTTAGGGGGCATGAACTTGGCTATGGACAGAACCTGACTGAAAGTTTTACTTAAAAGATGGATGATGCCCTCTTATGCTGCTGGTAGGAATGTAAACTGGTATACCCACTATGGAGAAGAGTATTGAGGTTCCTTAGAAAACTAAAAATAGAAATAACATATGATCCAGCAATCCCACTCCTGAGCACATAACTGGAGAAAACCATAATTTGAAAAGATACATGCATCCCAATGTTCATTGCAGCACTATTTAAAACAGCCAGGACATGGAAGCAACCTAAATACCCATCAACAGAAGAATGGATAAAGAAGATGTGGTGTGTGTGTATATATATAAATGGAATATTACTCTGCCATAAAATGAATGAAACTGGGTCATTTGTAGAGATGTGGATAGATCTAGAGCATGTCATATAGGGTGAAATAACTAAGAGAAAAACAAATATATTAACTTATTTATATGGAATCTGGAAAAATAATATAGATGACTTAATCTGCAAAACAGACATAGAGATATAGAGAACAAACCTATGAATATGAAGGAGGAAGGAGAGATGGATGGGATGAACTGGGAAAATTGGGTTTGACTTAAATACATTATTGATACTACGTATAAAACGGATAACTAATGAGAACCTACTATATAGCACAGGGAACTCTACTCAATGCTCTGTGTGACCAGAATGGGAAGGAAATCCAAAAAAGAGAAGATATATGTATACATGCAGCTGATTCACCATGCTGTACAGTAGAAATATAACATTGTAAAGCAATTACAGTCCAAAAAATTAATTAAAAATAAAGTCAAGTATGCTTCTGAAAAACCATACGGTTTATCCCCAGAAGAACAAGGCTTTGTAAAGACTTTGTCTTTTAAAGACTCATACCCATTAACTGTCACTTCCCTAAGCCTCCTTATCCCTGACTCCTAGAAGCCATTAATCTGCTTTCTGTCTTTATGAATTTGCCTGTTCTAGACACTCCATATAAAACGAACTATACAGTAAGTGGACTTTTGTGTCTGGCTTATTTCACTTGGCATATTACATTCAAGGTTGATCCATGTTGTTGCAGCATATCATCATTTCATTCCTTTCTATGACTTAATAATATTCCATGGTGTCTATCCACTTTATTGTTTGGTCGATAAGCCATGTCCAACTCTTTTGCAACCCCATGGACCATAGCCCACCAAGCTCCTCTGTCCATGAAATTTCCCAGACAAGAATACTGGAGTGGGTTGCCATTTATCTGCTTACCAGTTGATTAATATTTCTGTTGCTTCCATTTTTGGCTATTATGAAAAATTCTTCTATGAACATTCACGTACAAGTTTTTGTTTGAACAACTGTTTTCAGTTCAATTGGATTTCACTCAAGTGGAACTGTTGGGTTATATGATAATTCTATGTTTGTTTTAAGGAACTTCTCAACTACTTTCCATATCAGCTGGACCAGTATATATATATATGTATATATATATATATATATATATATATTCCCACTAGCTAAGTATGAAGGTGCCAATTTCTCTCCATCCTCAAAAATACTTATCTTCCATTTTATTACTATTAATATTATTGCCTTCCTAGTGGATATTAAGTTGTCTCTCATTGTGATTTTGATTTGCATTTTCCCAATTACTAACCATGCTGAGCTTCTTTTCATGTCTTGATTGGTCACTTATATAACTTCTTCAGAAAAATGTCTATTCAAGTCCCTTTGGATATTAGACATAATATTAGATATATTATTTGCAAATATTTTCTCTCATTCAGAGTGTTGTCTTTTCACTTTATTGTGTCCTTTGATACACAAGCTTTTAATTTTGATGATGTATATTTTATCTATTTTTCTTTTGAGGTCATATCTAAGAATCTGCTGCTCACTCTAAGGTCATTAAGGTTTATCCCAGTGTTTTCTTCTAAGAGTTTTACAGTTTTAGCTCTTACATTTAAGTCTTCATCCATTTTCAGTTGTGTTTTATATATGGTATGAGGTAAGAGTCTAGTATCGCTCTTTTACATGTGGTTATTCAGTTGTTCCAGCACCATATGTTAAAGACTACTCTTTTCCAATTGAATGGTCTTGGCACGTTTGTTGAAAATTAATTGACCATAGACATATGAGTTTATTTCTGGGCTCTCAACTCTATTCCACTGGTCGGTATGTCTATCCTTGCCAATACCACATTATTTTGATTACTATAGCTCTGAAGCAAGTTTTGAAATGAAGTGAGAGTTGTCTACTTTTGTGCTTCTTTTTCAAGATAGTTTTGGCTATTTTGAGCCTCATGTAACTCAGTATGAATTTTAGAATTAGCTTGTCCACTTTAGCAAAAAGGGAATTTGAATTTTAATAGGGTGGCATAGAATCTGTAGATCAATTTGGGAGCCTCGCCACCTTAACAACATTTAATCTTTTAGTCCATAAACACAGAGTGTCATTTCATTTATTTAGAATTTTTAAAATATCTTTTTTCTATCAATTGTCTTATTACCCAGCATTCTCTTGCAAGCTTTTCAGTTTGTCTATTATTTGCCCCATTACTTCTTGCCCCAGGTGGCAGCTGATAATTCATTGCCTTTAAAAGGTTTTGGCAGTGTCCCCTGAGTAGCCAACTCAGCTCATGGATTTTTATGAGTTAGGTAAATAAAAGCAAATCCTTTGAGCTAGTCCTTCAGAGAGCCACCAGATATGTCAAGACAGACAGCCAAAATTCTTTGAGAATAAGTTCTGTTCTGCTCCCCCTGGTATCAGGAACCTGTGTGAAGAATGTAGCTTTATTGTCTCCAAGGCTGTCTCTGAGCTGGGGGGTGAGGAATGTGGACAGGGTAAGTTACAATGTCTCAAAGCTCTCTTACTGACACTCAGATAATTTTCTCTCGATTAAGCACTCACCTAGTTGCTATATAGTCTCTAGAATTCTGATAGTGCTGATGCTGACAGCCCCTGTCAGTTATTCACTTCTTCTGAGAAGGGATAAGCTCTGGAGGTCCCTACTACACCAGGATCCCTGGTGTCACTTGAGACTTAAGTTTTTACTAAGGTAACACGTAACCCCCAAATTTCAGTAGAGCAGTACTGCAAAGGCTTATGTCTTGCTCATGACTTGTGCCCCTGTGCAGGTGCAGTGGCTGTGCTCCACATCAACCTCTATCTCAATACTCAGCATGACAAAAAGCCAGAATCTGGAGCTGTGCCAAGAGCTATGGCTGAGGAAAAGGGAATGTGTCACATCATCCATTCACTACTAAAGCTTCCATCTGGAAGCGACCCACTGACATTTCACCGGCCAAAGTAATCTGGATGGCCATGCCAGGCCTAACTTCAACGAGGGCGGTAAAGTATACTCCTAGCAGGTGACTCAAAGGAGGAAGAACTGAGTATTTGTGAACAGCATTAAGCATGCAAAGAAAATTTGAGGAGGTTCCCATTAAAGAACCTATTTAATTGACTATTAAAGTTATAGTCAATTATAGTCAAGAGTACTTATATTAAAGAGTTTTGAGCCTCACAGTTAAGTAAATAGTGAGGTAATTTACTATAGTATGGGAGGTGAAGACTACATGGGGGCCCTGAGAATATGTAAAACATTTGGAACAGGTGTTATATGTAGGTAATTTGATACAATGGGAATTTAAAAATGAAAGGAGTTGTTGAGCAGTGCTGAAGCCCAGTTGAAGTTAGCTATGTATTCATAGCTATCCATCTAATCATTGTGGGATAGTTTCCAGTAATACTTCAAAGCTCAAGACAAGCAAAATATATTGAGCAGTATAGGATGATCAACAATATAACACACCACTAAAATAGAAGCAAAGGCCATACTTGAATTTGGATAATTTGTGCTAATTTGAGATGCTTTCCCCCCCACCCCCCTCACTGGCTCATATAAAATTTTGGACAGTTCAACCTCACTTATTCCACTTTGAATAAATCATAATGTAATGGGGTGAAACCTATGAGGAAAGACTTGCTTGTGGCTTGGCTGGATGACCTACGCATGAAATACTGTTGACAAGACATAATTCTTGGCCTCCAGCAAGGATATCTAAAATATTTATTCTCTTAAAAATGCATACGTGACAGTTTCTATTGTTTCATCTTCAGAAGTTTACAAAATAAACTTTGTTTGGGAAATAAAAGGAATGAAAAAAAGAAGTGATTATTTGTGGATTGAAGAGCAAAATATAAAAGATTTGAAAATTGGTGATTGAGTAATCTCTATCTGCACTGAGGGTGAGAAGAGACAATTAGATTTTATGAAACAAAACTAACTCCTTTGAAACAGTGGATCGCTAGGATCAAGGTTGAATATGGACCCAAAAGAGGCCATTCTAATGACTGAAAGCTCTAATGACTAAAGGCTGAGAGGTTGAGTGTTTAAAGTAGGGGAAGCATACTAGCTAGTTGATGGTAAAACTAAATCCAAACCCTATAGAACATAAACAGCTGCTCAACACTTCACCTTCAGTGCTACCCTTGATGTGACTTAATATGACAAGATTAAGTGGGGGAATGTACTTAAGTGTTCTATAATACCACCAGCCTTGTCCACCCATCTGCAAAGTTTAGCCATATCACTTTCTCCTGGGTAAAGTAGAGGCAACTGAAAGAGTAACTGCCTTCATAAACGTCTTTTATAGAGCCAGGTAAGAAGTTTATGACAATTCTAATGGCTGCTGCTGCTGCTAAGTCACTTCAGTCGTGTCCGACTCTGTGCGACCCCACAGACAGCAGCCCACCAGGCTCCCCCGTCCCTGGGATTCTCCAGGCAAGAACACTGGAGTGGGTTGCCATTTCCTTCTCCAGTGCATGAAAGTGAAAAGTCAAAGTGAAGTCGCTCAGTCGTGTCCAACTCTTCGCGACCCCATGGACTGCAGCCTACCAGGCTCCTCCGCCCATGGGATTTTCCAGGCAAGAGTACTGGAATTCTAACAGAGAAGCTTGACAAAGTAGTTGATAGTCATTTGTCCTGAATTCTTTAAATTTCATCACATAGATAGGCTGAGCTTATAAATTCAATGAAACTTTCCTGAGTCCTGTTAAGGATAAGAACTACATTAGTCACACAGAGGGATCACACAGCTAAATTACATGTGGTCACTGTCCTTATGAACCTATAATATAGTAAAATTTAAAGGAATAGGTGTAGGGGGAAAAAGAGATCAAGATGGAAGAATAGGAGGATGCAGAACTAACTCACCTGTGCCCATGAACAGATCAAAAATACATCTATAGGTGGAACAATTCTCTGAAAACTAAATGAAGAATGGTGGTAAGATTCTGTACAACCAGGACTGTAAGAAAGATCCGTATAGAATTAAGTAGAAAGAGAAGAGAAGCAATCAGGTTGAGACCTGATCTTGAATTTACATATATATATATTTTCCACATCAAAGACATAAAGAAGAAACCATGAGATGATAGGAGAGGTGCACTCATGACATAATAAAAAACAATATTGGAGAGGTGAGTAAAAATGCAGATTTTTTTTTTTAAGAATGTGTTTGAACTTAAGTGACTACCAGTTTAAAATAAGTAGATATCATTACTAGTCCATATAGGAACCCCATCAGTTCAGTTCAGATCAGTCACTCAGTCGTGTCCGACTCTTTGCGACCCCATGAATCTCAGCATGCTAGGCCTCCCTGTCCATCATCAACTCCTGGAGTTCACTGAGACTCACGTATATCGAGTCAGTGATGCCATCCAGCCATCTCATCCTCTGTCGTCCCCTTCTCTCCTGCCCCCAATCCCTCCCAGCATCAGAGTCTTTTCCAATGAGTTAACTCTTCGCATGAGGTGGCCAAAGTACTGGAGCTTCAGTTTTAGCACCATTCCTTCCAAAGAAATCCCAGGGCTGATCTCCTTCAGAATGGACTGGTTGGATCTCCTTGCAGTCCAAGGGACTCTCAAGAGTCTTCTCCAACACCACAGTTCAAAAGCATCAATTCTTCGGCTCTCAGCCTTCTTCACAGTCCAACTCTCACATCCATACATGACCACAGGAAAAACCATAGCCTTGACTAGACGCACCTTTGTTGGCAAAGTAATGTCTCTGCTTTTTAATATGCTGTCTAGGTTGGTCATAACTTTCCTTCCAAGGAGTAAATGTCTTTTAATTTCATGGCTGCAGTCACCATCTGCAGTGATTTTGGAGCCCAGAAAAATAAAGTCTGACACTGTTTGCACCGTGTCCCCATCTATTTCCCATGAAGTGATGGGACCGGATGCCATGATCTTCATTTTCTGAATGTTGAGTTTTAAGCCAACTTTTTCACTCTCCACTTTCACTTTCATCAAGAGGCTTTTGAGTTCCTCTTCACTTTCTGCCATAAGGGTGGTGTCATCTGCATATCTGAGGTTATTGATATTTCTCCCTGCAATCTTGATTCCAGTTTGTGTTTCTTCCAGTCCAGCATTTCTCATGATGTACTCTGCATATAAGTTAAATAAGCAGGGTGACAATATACAGCCTTGACGTACTCCTTTTCCTATTTGGAACCAATCTGTTGTTCCAAGTCCAGTTCTAACTGTTGCTTCCTGACCTGCATACAGGTTTCTCAAGAGGCAGATCAGGTGGTCTGGTATTCCCATCTCTTTCAGAATTTTCCACAGTTTATTGTGATCCACACAGTCAAAGGCTTTGGCATAGTCAAAAAGGCAGAAACAGATGTTTTTCTGGAACTCTCTTGCTTTTTCCATGATCCAGCAGATGTTGGCAATTTGATCTCTGGTTCCTCTGCCTTTTCTAAAACCAGCTTGAACATCAGGAAGTTCACGGTTCACATATTGCTGAAGCCTGGCTTGGAGAATTTTGAGCATGACTTTACTAGCGTGTGAGATGAGTGCAATTGTGCGGTAGTTAGAGCATTCTTTGGCATTGCCTTTCTTTGGGATTGGAATGAAAACTGACCTTTTCCAGTCCTGTGGCCACTGCTGAGTTTTCCAAATGTGCTGGCATATTGAGTGCAGCACTTTCACAGCATCATCTTTCAGGATTTGGAATAGCTCAACTGGAATTCCATCACCTCCGCTAGCTTTGTTCGTAGTGATGCTTTCTAAGGCCCACTTGACTTCACATTCCAGGATGTCTGGCTCTAGGTCAGTGATCACACCATCATGATTATCTGGGTCATGAAGATCTTTTTTGTACAGTTCTCTGTGTATTCTTGCCATCTCTTCTTAATATCTTCTGCTTCTGTTAGGTCCATACCATTTCTGTCCTTTATCGAGCCCATCTTTGCATGAAGTGTTCCTTTGGTATCTCTAATTTTCTTGAAGAGATCTCTAGTCTTTCCCATTCTATTGTTTTCCTCTATTTCTTTGCATTGATCGCTGAAGAAGGCTTTCTTATCTCTTCTTGCTATTCTTTGGAACTCTGCATTCAGATGTTTATATCTTTCCTTTTCTCCTTTGCTTTTTGCTTCTCTTCTTTTCACAGCTATTTGTAAGGCCTCCCCAGACAGCCATTTTGCTTTTTTTGCATTTCTTTTCCATGGGGATGGTCTTGATCCCTGTCTCCTATACAATGTCACGAACCTCATTCCATAGTTCATCAGGCACTCTATCTATCATATCTAGGCCCTTAAATCTATTTCTCACTTCCACTGTATAACCCCATAGTAACCACAAATAAGAAACAAAAAACAGATTCACTAAAACTTGAGAGAATGGGACACAAGCATAACACTAAAGGAAATTATCAAATCATGAGGGAAGAAACTAAAACAGGAAAAGACTAGAAAATAGCTACAAAAATAACCAGGAAACAAATAACAAAATGACAATAAGTATGTATCTATCAATATGTTTCAATGTCAATAGACTAAATACTTCAGTCTAAAGGCATAGGGTGACTGATTAGATTGAAAACAACCCATCTATATGCTGCTTACAAAAGACTTATTTCAGGCCTAAAGATACACACAGACTGAAAGTGAGGGGATGAAAACAGTATGTTTTGTGCAAACGAAAGGACAAGAGAGGGGGTGGTAATACTCATATAAGACAAAATAGACCTTAAGACAATGGCTTTAACAAAAGATGAAGGGAATCATATAATGATAAATGGATCAGTATAAGAAGAGAATTATTTCATCCATTAAAATATACACACCTTACAGAGCAAGACCTAAAAGTATAATGCAAACATTAATGGACATAAAGAGAGGAACTGACAATAAGACAATAATAGTAGAGGACTTTCACACCCCATTGACATCAATGGATGATCATCCTGACAGAAAATCTACAAGGAAGCAGTGGTCTTCTATAACACATTAAACCAGTTGGACTTAATAGATATCTATAGAACATTACGGACAAAATGTGTAGAATACACATTCTTTTCAAGTGCTCATGAAATGTTCTTCAGGACAGATCATATACTAGAGCACAAAAAATTCTCAACAAATTTAAGAGGATAGAAATTATATCAAGCATTTTTTCTGATTACAGCAGTGTGAAGCTAGAAATAAATTACAGGAAGAAAAATGAGAAAAACAAAAATACATGGAAGTTAAGCAACATACTACTAAAAAAATCAATGGGTGAATGAAGAAATTAACAAATGAGGAAATCAGAAAATACCTTGAGACAAATTAAAACGGAAACAAAAAACTCCAAAATTTATGGGATGCAGCAAAAGAAGCCCTGAGAGGGAAGTTTATAGTGATATAGGCCTACTTCAAGAAACAAATGCCAACAAACAAATTCCAAACTCAGCAGAAGAAAGGAAATAATAAAGATCAGAGAGGAAATAATAAAATAGAGACATTAAAAAAACAATACAAAGATTGATGAAACTAAGCTATTTTTCTGAAAAGATAAATCATATGAAAATCCTATAAAAAGGAATATGCCAACAAATTGGACAATCTAGAATAACAGACAAATTTCTAGAAACATACAACCTCCGAAGGCTGAATCAGGAAGAAATAGACCATCTGAATATAACAACTAGTAGTGAAATTGAATTTGCAATCAAAATTTCCAGCAAACTGAAGTCCAGGACTAGACATATTCACAGGGAAATTCTACTAAAATTAGAAAGAAGAGCTAATAACTATCTTTCTCAAACTATTCCAAAAAAATTATACAGGAGGGAAACTCCAAAATTCAGTCTACCAGGCTACTATTACTGAGAGTCTCAAACAAGAAAGATACTTCAAAAAACAAAAATTACAGGCCAATACATCTGTTAAATATAGATGTAAAACTCCTCTACAAAATATTAGCAAGTCAAATCCAACAATATATAAAAGAATAATATATCATGATCAAGAGGGAGTTATTCCAGGGATGCAAGAATGGTTCAATATCTGATCAATCAATATGTTACATCACATTAACTAAAGGAAGGATAAAAACCACATGGTCATCTCAATAGACCCAGAAAAAGCATTTGACAAAATTTAACATCCATTCATGACAAAAAGCTGTCATCAAAGTGTGTGTATAGGGAACATATCTCAATGTAAGAAAAGACATTTATGACGATTACACAGGCAACATAATATTCAGTAGTGAAAAACTGAAAAACTTTCCTCTAAATTCAAGAAAAAAACAAGGGCATCCACTCTTGCCATTTCTATTTAACATAGTATTCAAAGCTCTAGAGACAACAAGCAAATAACAGGAGCATCCAGATTAGAAATTAAGAAGTAAAACTGTCAGTATTTGCAGATGGCATGATACCATATATAGAAAACCCAAAAGTTTCCACCAAAATTATTAGAGCTAATAAATTAATTCAAAAAAGTTGCAAGGTTAATACACAGAATGCTTTTCTATATACTGACAGTGAGTGCATTTCTCAGATGGAGAAAGCAAAAGAACAATCTTGCTAAAAATCGCATCAAAAAAGAATAAAATACCTAGGACCAAATTTAATTAAGTGGAAGACATATATTCTGAAAACTATAAAACATTGAAAATGATACAAATAAAAGCAAAAATAAACAAATGGGACCTAATTAACCTTAAAAGCTTCTGCACAACAAAGGAAACTATTAGCAAGGTGAAAAGACAGCCTTCAGAATGGGAGAAAATAATAGCAAATGAAGCAACTGACAAACAACTAATCTCAAAAATATACAAGCAACTCCTACAGCTCAACTCCAGAAAAATAAATGACCCAATCAAAAAATGGGCCAAAGAACTAAATAGACATTTCTCCAAAGAAGACATACAGATGGCTAACAAACACATGAAAAGATGCTCAACATCACTCATTATCAGAGAAATGCAAATCAAAACCACTATGAGGTACCATTTCATGCCAGTCAGAATGGCTGCGATCCAAAAGTCTACAAGCAATAAATGCTGGAGAGGGTGTGGAGAAAAGGGAACCCTCTTCCACTGTTGGTGGGAATGCAAACTAGTACAGCCACTATGGAGAACAGTGTGGAGATTCCTTAAAAAACTGGAAATAGACCTGCCTTATGATCCAGCAATCCCACTGCTGGGCATACACACTGAGGAAACCAGAAGGGAAAGAGACACGTGTACCCCAATGTTCATCGCAGCACTGTTTATAATAGCCAGGACATGGAAGCAACCTAGATGCCCATCAGAAGATGAGTGGATAAGAAAGCTGTGGTACATATAAACAATGGAGTATTACTCAGCCATTAAAAAGAATACATTTGAATCAGTTCTAATGAGGTGGATGAAACTGGAGCCTATTATACAGAGTGAAGTAAGCCAGAAGGAAAAACACCAATACAGTATACTAATGCATATATATGGAATTTAGAAAGATGGTAACAATAACCCTGTGTACGAGACAGCAAAAGAGACACTGATGTATAGATCAGTCTTATGGACTCTGTGGGAGAGGGAGAGTGTGGGGAGAATTGGGAGAATGGCATTGAAACATGTATAATATCATGTATGAAACGAGTCACCAGTCCAGGTTCGATGCACGATACTGGATGCTTGGGGCTGGTGCACTGGGATGACCCAGAGGGAGGGTATGGGGAGGGAGGAGGGAGGAGGGTTCGGGATGGGGAACACAGATATACCTGTGGCGGATTCATTTCGATATTTGGCAAAACTAATACAATATTGTAAAGTTTAAAAATAAAATAAAATTAAAAAAAAGAAAAGAAAACGAGACAAAGAAATGTAAAGTTATGCCATGTTTATTGACTGGAAGAAATAATATTGTTAAATTTGAGCTAAATTTGACTTTGATGGCTTGAGGCAAGTAGGAATCTTTATTGGTGCCTTTAATAGAAACAGAAGAATTAGAAGAATGAAGGACCAGGAAGAAGGAAACATTATCTTGTCTCTAATCCCACTCTGGGTCTCCCTGAACTTCTCTTGTGAATTAAGGAAATTGGGATCAGGAAATAACTGCGTATTAACCATATAGCTCTATGAGTTGATATTTTGGGGAAGGAGGATGAGTTCATTTTGAGATATCTTTGGTTTGAGATACTTGTGGAGTATCCATTAGATATGTCAAGCATTCCAATAAAACTCAGAATTTGGAATTAGAAAACATGGGAGTGCAGACCACTTAAAATATGTTCAAGACCATTCAGACCCTATTTTAATGTGTGTGAAATAGTGTGGAAAACTATTCTTTTGGCAGAAATTGTGTACCTCTGAGTTGTATCCAAAAGTGTATTTCTTTTGGAGAAAAATGATGCAAATGTGCTAAACTATGTTTGAGTTAGAAGCAGGTGAAAAAGTATCTTTTACTATTGTTAAAGGATCTAAAATTCCTTCTGGTGCATTGGCTTATAGTGAGAGTTTAAAAGTTGAAACTTCACAGGTGTCAAGTTATCACTGAGGAATTTATTACTTATTAATAAAATCACTGTTACCATTGAAAACAATCTTGCACAGAAAGTAATGTCATTTTCTAAAACTGCCTCAAGTGGAACAATAGAAGCTCAATTTCTCTGAACTTTACTGAGGTGAATGGATCAGCAGATAGGGAGGGGAAATAGGAGGGGCATGAATAGGGAAACATGATAAAACTGAGAAAATATAGTCTTCATTTTTATACTCTTCTATGTTTATTAAAGAGAAAATAAGAAGCAACGACTTGAAACTGCTCAGTGTTTAGGTTCTGGACATAAGGACAGAGAAGCCAAGAATTGAAAAATGAAAATAGTTTTCTTTTCACTCTGGTGCACATTCTTCAGCAGTTCATTTAATAGCCTTTAGAGAATGGTGTAAGCATGAGAAGCTCACGTCTAGCACTTCTTAACTTTTTTGTAATTGCATTTAGAAGTATAATTTGTTTGTACACATGTGTCTTCAGGTCAGTGTGTGAATACATGGATTTAATTTGAAAGGTCCCATCTTTCACAGATGACATGTTGGAAAGCCCAGCCTCCTCGTCAAACTTCTGTATATGCCAACAGTTCACATAACTTGGAGGGAACAGTCTATACAGATTGAGAGCTATGGAGAAATTCACAAGGTCTGTTTTGTTAATCTCATAATTTAGAATATCATTCAGATTTTACTTCTATCTCTTTGTAGTAGCTAGGCAGCCTCTAAAATGACCCCAAATGACCCTTACCTCCTGGTATTCATGACTTTGTATAATCTCCTCTCCTTGAGGGCAGGTTGGCTACCATGTATAACAAAAAGAATACTGCAAAAGTGATGAATGATTAGGTGACCATGAAAGACTGTGACTTCAGTCTCAGGCCCACACCTAGTCTTTCCAGTTTTCTCTCAAGGATGTCAGCTGCCATATTGTGAGCTGTCCAAAGGAGAAGCCTATGTGGCAACATCTGTAGCCAACAGCCAGCGAGAGCCTGATGCCTGCCAACACAGCCATGTGAGTGAGATTGGAAGTGGTTCCTTCCCCAGCGGAGCCCTGAAATGATGGCAGCCACTGCTGATGTCTTGACTGCAGCCTCATGAAAGGCATTGAGCCAGAAGGCACCCGGTGTAACCATGCCCGGACTCCTGGTCCAAATAAACTGGGATATCGTAAATGTGTATTATTTTAAACAACTGTTTTGGAATAATTTTTTACACAGAAATAAAAACTAAAACATTTTCTTATTACAGAATACTGGTGAATCGACAAACAGCAAGTTAGAGGTTTTTTAAAAGTCAAATATGCTTCTGGAAGACTATAACCATGAACCATGGTTTATCCCCAGAAGGGCAAGGCTTTGTAAAGATTCTATATTAAATAGGTTTAGTGATACAGATCTTTATTCTTTTATAGAGTAGACATTACTCCTCTTGATGAGGTCCAGTATTCTTGCCTGGAAAATCCCATGGACAGAGGAGCCTGGCAGGCTACAGTCCACAGGGTCACAAGAGTCAGACCCGACTTAGAGACTAAAGCACCACCAACACGTTCTATATCCTGGAGAGACAGAATCCTTAGGAGTCTTGCAGGATCTTTGGGAATACTACATGGTATACCATTTATTCTACATTCCTTTCCTATTGTTTTACCTGAGTATACAAGTATGACGTTGTATGTTGCTATTTTGTTGTCCAGTCACTAAGTCATGTCCAACTCTTTGCAACTTCATTGACTGCAGTGTGCCTTCACTGTCTCTTGGAGTTTTCTCATATTCATGTCCACTGAGTCAGTGATGCTATGAATACTGTATACATTGTGTACAAATTGCTGATATCATTATTAGTTTTATGCGCTTAAACTCTCTTTGCTAATGTTAGGAAGCTGTTGTACTTCAAATCTAGTATACTATATACTAATCTATTATTTCTAATCAGGATGTCTCCTCAACTTAGATATTCATGGCCTAAGTCATTTGCTGGTAACACTGAATACTCAAAACTCTGTAAATTTCAGTTTAGTTTTCTACTGAAATTATTTGTCATCTTATTAGGTTGGTGCAAAAGTAATTGCGGTTTTGCACTGCTGAACTGTGTTGCAATTAGAATACATTCTCAAGTAAATGTAGTTATATTATACATCATTTTAATGCACATTTCTTGCTTTATATTTTTCTATTGACTTATTTTACTTGCTGTGCATTTTATATTTATTTGGACTAGGGAAATGATGTTATAAAAAAGCAAATTCAAGTGATTTTCTTATTCAAGTTCAAAATGGGTTGTAAAGGGGCAAAAACAATTTGCAACATCAACAATGCATTTGGTCCAGGAACTGCTAATAAATGTACAGTCCCTCATAGCTCAGTTGGTAGAGAATCTGCCTGCAATTCAGGAGACCCGGGTTCAATTCCTAGGTTGGGAAGACCCCCTGGAGAAGGAAATGCAACCCACTCCAGTATTCTTGCCTGGAGAATCCCCATGGACAGAGGAGCCTGGCAGGCAATAGTCCATGGGGTCGCAGTGAGACAGACATGACTTAGCGACTAAACCACCACCATCACAGTGGTGGTTCAAGAAGTTTTGCAAAGAAAACAACAGCCTTGAAGACAAGAGCACAGTGGGTGGCCATCAAAAGTTGACCAACTGGAGGATCATCGAAACTGATCCTTTTACAACTATAGGAGAAGTTGCTGAAGAACTCTATGTCGACCATTCTGTAGTCATTCAGTGTTTGAAGCAAATTGGAAAGGTGAAAAACCTCAATAAGGGAGTGTATCATGAGCTGATCAAAAATCAGAAAAATTGTCATTTTGAAGTTGTCATCTCTTCTTACTATATGCAACAACAAATCATTTCTCTATCAGATTATGATGTATGATGAAAAGTGGATTTTATACAACAACCAGCAATGACCAGCTCAGTGGTTGGACTGAGAAGAAGCTCCAAGTACTTCCCAAAGCCAAACTGCACCCAAAAAAGGTCATGGTCACTGTTTGGTGGTCTGCTGCCCATCTGACCCACTACAGCTTTCTGAGTCCTAATGAAACCATTACTTTGATAAGTATGCTCAGTGAACTGATGAGGTGCACCAAAAACTGCAATGCCGGCTGCTGCTGCTGCTGCTAAGTCACTTCAGTCGTGTCCGACTCTGTGCGACCCCATAGACAGCAGCCCACCAGGCTCCCCCGTCCCTGGGATTCTCCAGGCAAGAACACTGGAGTGGGTTGCCATTTCCTTATCCAATGCATGAAAGTGAAAAGTGAAACTGAAGTCGCTCAGTCATGTCCGACCCTTAGCGACCCCATGGACTGCAGCCTTTCAGGCTCCCCAGTCCGTGGGATTTTCCAGGCATGAGTACTGGAGTGGGATGCCATTGCCTTCTCCAGCAGCAATGGTCAATAAAACGGACCCAATTCTTCTCCAAGACAATGCCTACCCACATGTCACACAATCAACAGTTCAAAAGTTGAACGAATTGGACTACGAAGTTTTGCCTCATCTGCCATATTGACCTGACCTCTAGCCAACTGACTACCATTTCTTTCAAGCATCAAGACAAATTTTTGCAGGGAAAAATGCTTCCACAACCAGTTGGAGGCAGGAAATGCTTTCCAAGCTATCATGGAATCATGAAGCATGGGTTTTTATGCTACAGGAATAAACAAACTTATTTCTTATTGGCAAAAATGTGTTGATTGGAATTGTTCCTATTTTGATTAATAAAGACATGCCTGAGCTTGGCTATAATGATTTAAAATTCACAGTCTGAAACCACGACTACTTTTCAGAACCTAATATTTATACTTGAATCCTTGCCTTAAAGTAATTTTCTTCAAATTGAACACTTGGTTTCTTCTGTGAATCTTGTAATTATCACAATGATGGATCTAATAACTCACATCCATAAAGGTAAGTGAAATTTAAGCTTTTAGATAGCAATCTTCAAAGGAGGTTATAAATATACTCATGTTCTTGATGACAGTGAAAGAGGAAAGGGAAAAAGTTGGCTTAAAGCTCAACATTCAAAAAACTAAGATCATGGCATCCAGTCCCATCACTTCAGGGCAAATAAATGGGGAAAGAGTGGAAAAAGTGGCAGATTTAATTTTCTTGGGCTCCAAAATCACTGCAGATGGTAACTGCAGCCATGGAATTAAAAGATGCTTGCTCCTTGGAAGAAAAGCTATGACCAACTTAGACAGCATATTAAACGGCAGGGACATCTCTTTGCCAACAAAGGTCCATATAGTCAAAGCTATGGTGTTGCTAGAAGTCAGGTAATATGTGAGAGTTCGACCATAAAGAAGGCTGAGTGCTTAAGAATTGATGATTTTGAATTGCAGTGCTGGAGAAGACTCTTGAGAGTCCCTTGGACTGCAAGGAGATCTAACCAGTCAATTCTAAAGGAAATCAGTCCTGATTATTAGCTGGACATTCTGATGCTAAAGCTGAAACTCCAATACTTTGGCCACCGGATTCAAAGAGTTGACACATTAGAAAAGATCCTGATGCTGGGAAAGATTGAGGGCAGGAGAAATGGGCAACAGAGGTTGAGATGGTTGGATGACATCACTGACTCAATAAACGTGAGTTTAATCAAATTTTGGGAGATAGTGAAAGACAGAGAAGCCTGGCATGCTGCAGTTCATGGGGTCACAAATAGTCAGACATGACTTAGCCACTGAACAACAATAACAACGCTGAACATTGAACCTGTGCTGATTATTGGGCCTCATTTCTTGGAGCATACTATGGATAAATATTTATAATAACTTCTAGAATTTTCTTATGAGTGTTACAACCCTATTTCATAGTGTTTTTGCATTAAAAGATGAATTTATTAAATATTTGTACAAAGTCCACAATTTTGAGAATACTGCTTTGGCCTATCAAATTTTTTCATATATTAGAAGTCTCAGAAAACAATAGTATCCTGGGATATTTGATGTCTGGCAGTCTGCAAATGGAACATGATAAATTCTTAAATGTAATGCAGCATGCTGCTTTTCCTTGCTCTCCTTTGCCAGTTTGAATAAAGCAAACGGGGATAAAATTGGTAGAAAGGAAACAGAGTAAATAAGAGCTTTTGCTGAATATGTACACACTTTCAATATTCTTTCAAGAGCTAAGGTAATCTCTTATGAAGACTTTCCTGTTTTTTTCAGTCAAAAGCTATATGAAATCCTCAGCATTTTCTTGACATCTCTAAGCTCGTCCTTCTTGTATTGAATTATAATTTTAGGTGAATATATTATTATTACTTCCCCACTTTATTATGCACCATCCCATCCCCCCTCACTGCCCACATCAAAAACTACACTCTTCAAGGCAAAAATTGTATCATTCTTGTTTTTATCTCAGCTCCTACCCCAACCATAATGCCTGGCATGGGGTAAGTACCCTAGACATCTTTTATGAATAAAAAAAAGAATGAAGAGGGCTTTTCCTTCTTCCTTTTGAGTATCAGCATGTCAAGAGAACTTCAGATTTCACATACTTGATTCAACGTACCTACTAGGCAATCTATTTCTGGAAGATATACTGTGTATCTAGGATGTCCATGGGTTGAGATAGGCAATGGAAAAGTTACACAAAGCCAGATGAATGTCCTATTTTCCAGGATCTTGCCTTCTGATTAGCAACCATGATATTCTAAATGAAAGCTAGGTTTTTATCCGTCATTTAGGTACCTAATAGGATATGGTATGACCAAGCAAATAAATATTTATGCTATCCATTAGTGAGAGAGGCTCCTGCTATCCCTTTTAACCAAAAAATTGCAGTGATTTTCCATATGTGCTTCTTTTATTTTCTCTTGGTACAAAGTTCCAGTAAACATACAAAACCTCTTTGAAGGAAAAAAAAAAGAAATGAAATTTATGTAGAAATTTATTTAATCCTAAGTGATCGGAGACAAAAAACTCTTTCACCTAACTCAAACCACATAAAGGACTTTCAAAAACATTTGAGCATTCCTGGGCTCTGCTCCCTCCACATATCCTACTAGCCAGACAAGGAAGTGCCGCGTTCCCTGTGTGAAATCTCTTGTGTTGGACAATTAGTTCCACGTCTTGGCATCTCATTTCCTACGGTCCTGCCAGTGACCTTCTCTTAAAAACCATTAATTCTTGTGAGATTCTGGCCAGGTGAAGTTTGGTCTGGCTTCTGGACAAGGGTGATCCTGGGCAGTCCTGCAAAGCCTAGAGCATTATTACACATCGCCTTGGAGTTGGAACATTTTTGGCCCTCCAGCGACTGGCTCAGGAAGGTAAAAATGACTGGATGAAGCATCGCTGTGTAAGTCATAACTCTATAATCACAGTTGTGTGTGTGTATGTTTTAAAAAGTATTTGGCTTTGGGGTGGCAGGGCAGTGGTAAATCCTTTTGGAGAGTTTTTGTGACCCTTTCCAGGGTTATTTATACTTGATGAAATGGTGAGTTCAGCTAAATGAATGGGTCCCCATTAATATATCCAAACTCCAAATGAAATTATAATACCCATGTCTCTGCCCTCTTTCCCTGAACAGTTAGAGTTTTATATGGTTACCTTGAAATTCCTCTGGCCTTTCCCTTATAACCATCAATCAGACTAAGGCTGGCACTTTGTTCCAGGAAAAAGGAAAGGTCAGAGAATGAGGAGCATTTTGACTATCAGCTAAGAATCTCTATTTTTATTCACTTTACCTATTACCTTCCAATATGTCTACCTGTCTAACAAAGGAAAGAGACACATTTTGAAAGTTATACCTTGGTGATGTACTGGCCTGTGGGCTTTGTTGTTTATTGGTGGAGTGGGAATTTAAAGGAAGAGAAAGAGGGACCAAAATGGGAAGAAATGATGATAAATGAAATAAAGGAATAGGAAGCACTGAGTTTAAGAAGAATGTGTGCATAGTTTTTTTTTTTTAATGTATTTATTGCAGAGACTATTTCTTGATGACTCTGTATATATGGGAGAGGCACTATTTCACATGTGTGCTGTGCTGAGTCGCTCAGTCGTATTCAACTCTTTGTGACCTCGTTGACTGTAGCTGGCCAGGCTCCTTTGTCCACGGAGATTCTCCAGGCAAGAATACTAGAGTAGGTTGTCATGCCCTCCTCCAGGAAATCTTTCCAATGCAGGGATTGAACCCAGGTCTCCTGCATTGCAGGCGGATTCTTTACTGTCTGAGCCACCAGGGAAGCCCTTCACATTTGTAGATGCTCTATTTCATTTACTGAATGGATTAGTTACTCTTCATTGAGAATACTTCAGAGAGGCACTGAAGGACTGGGCCTGGTTCTTGTTCTTCCCTGAGATTTAGATCCTTTTTGTGGTAGATTTCCAAATCCATCCCCGTCAACTCTGGTCTTCCTGTGGGAGTGGGCTGGTCTCCTGATTCTTCTATGAACAGGGCTGGTCCCGAGTGGTGCTCTGGGGCTGCCCTGGAATGAAGTTCATGCCTGCGATGGGCTCCAAGATTCTAGGGCCCTAGTGGTCCCAGCATCATGATGCACTCCTCACCCTTTCTCTTTATTTCCAGTCTTAGTCCAGGCAGGGATTCTGGTGTAGCTCACTTATGTCTTGCTGAAGCTCTTGTCATGCTGAATTTCCAGTGGAGAAGCACTTGCTTACTCTGTGAGAAACGATTGCTATCACTACTACTGCTGCTTGCTAATACCATCTATTCCATGCCAACTTTTAGTAAATGTGAATAATCTTCACAACCAAGATCAATGTTCTCATCTCTTCTAACACATTGGAAAATGAGGCTCTATGGAAATAAGTAACTTGCCAACGGTATTAACTAGCTGATAAGAGGTAGAATCAAAATTGAACCCTGGCTTTTCCATGCTAAAACTTGATGTGTATATATATATATGTGTGTGTGTGTGTGTATATATATTTGGAGAAGGAATGGCACCCCACTCCAGTACTATTGCCTGGAAAATCCCATGGATGGAGGAGCGCGGTAGGCTGCAGTCCATGGGGTTGCTAAGAGTCAGACATGACTGAGTGGCTTCACTTTCACTCCTCACTTTAATGCATTGGAGAAGGAAATGGCAACGCACTCCAGTGTTCTTGCCTTGAGAATCCCCAGGGACAGGGGAGCCTGGTGGGCTGCTGTCTATGGGGTCACACAGAATCGGACACAAGTGAAGCGACTTAGCATATATATATTACTTTAAGTCATAAATTATTTGGTAAATGAATTATTAACCACTGAGTTTGCTTCACACATTATTGACCAGAGATGTATTAATGCCATAGGCATTAGCTTCTGCAACAATCCCCTGGTCAATAATGTGTTAATTATAAGCTCACAACTTAAAATTTTATCTTTTTATAACTTGAAATGTCTTAAATAAATATATATTTTATATATGAAAAAAGTGAGAGTGTAATCATTCAGTCATGTCCAACATTTTGCGACCACATGGAATGTAGCCCACCAGACTCCTCTGTCCATGGAATTCTCCAGGCAAGAATACTGGAGTGGGTTGCATTCCCTCCTCCAAGGGATCTTCCCAACCCAGGTCTCCTGCACTGCAGGCAGATGTTTTTTTACTGTCTGAGCCATCAGGGAAGACCACACATTTTACATATGGAACATAACAACTCAACTCATCAAGTTTTTTTTTTGAGTGCCAAGGATGTGCTGTGTTGTTTTAATATTGGGATTGGAGCAATGAGCCAAACAAATTTAGTTTCTGATCTCATGGTGATATTTTTGTCTCCTAGTGAGGGGAGACATGAAATAAACAATTTCTTTAAAAAGTCAATGCACAGGTGATGATAAAATCATTGAAAAAAATGAAGCAAACTAAGGGTGATAGACAATGAGAGGTATGGTTAGGGGGTTGTGCTACTTTCAAATAGGGCAGAAAGCACTGCCTTTTGATAAGATAACAGTTGAAAAAAAGACTAGAAGGATGTGATAGAGTGAGCCATGTGGCTGTCTGGTTAGAGGAGCATTCCAATAGAGGGACCCCCAGGTGCAGAGGTGTTAAGGTGGAATTGGCTTGATGTGTTTCAAAAGTTGCAGGGAAGCAAGTCTACCTAGAGCAGCGAGTGAGGGGCTCAGCAGCTGGGAGGAGAGAAGAGATGGAAAGAAGAGGTGATTGGAGATAAGTGGGAGAGATAGCAGAGAGCCAGATCATGCTGGACTTGGATGGTCACCATCATGACAGAGGATTTAGATTTCATGCAGAGATTAGAAGCCACTAGTAAAGTCTGAACAGAGGAAAAAGTGATCAGACATAGTTTTTAAAAAGCATAAATTGGGTACTCTGTGTCAAACCCAACTATGCATAGAACACAAGTGAGGCATGACAAAGTCTTAAGCAGAGTGGGAGGATTCAAAGGGCAGCATTGGCAGAATTTGTTGATGGACTGAAAGTGGGGAATGAGAGAAGTCAAGATTGACTCTAAGGTTTTTGCCTGACATAAGAGCAAGGATGGAGTAGTGTTTATTATTGAGATAAGGAAGACATAGTAAGCTTGAGATGTATATCAGCCACTTAATGGAGATCTTTCAGAGTCAGCTGGATACTAGAATCCAGAGCTCAGAGGAGAGATCAGGAAGGTAGATATAAATTTTGGAGACACTGATGTAAACCATGAGACTGATCTTTAGGTCACATTTGGGTGAAAATAGAGAGATAATGTTTAAAGACTGAGCCTGAAGCATTCAAGCCCTAATGACCAGCAAGATGGAGAAGACCCAGAAAAGGAGAGTAATTTCCAGCAAAAGAGCAGCCACTAAAGGAAAAAGAGGAAGAGTAAAAAATGGTAGTTCTGAAGCTCAGGGAGTATATTAGGACTTAGGCAACAAACCATTTGTCAACAGAGGTCATGAATTAGGTCAAAGATGGTAGGGACTGACAAGTTCCATTAGACTGAGCATCAGGGACATTACTAGATACAGTGTCCGGTAGTACTGCCATGGAATGAACAATCACTTTAAATAGAATTATATCCATTTCTGAAAATTACTCATTTGACAGTTATACCCTAAAATTTATATTCCATCTAGTTAAATACAAATAGTCAGAAGTCACTTCATGGCAAATAAATGGGGAAAAAGTGAAAACAGTGGCAGATTTTATTTTAGGGGGCTCCAGAATCACTGCAGACCATAATTGCAGCCATGAAATTAAAAAACATTTGCTCCTGGGAAGAAAAGTTATGAAAAACTTAGACAGCATATTAAAAAGCAGAGACATCACTTTGCCAACAAAGGTCTCTATAGTCAAAGCTATGGTTTTTCAGTAGTCATGTATGAATGTGAAAGTTGGACCATAAAGAAGGCTGAGCACCAAAGAATTGACACTTTTGAACTGTGGTGCTGGAGAAGACTTTTGATATTTCCATGGACTACAAGGAGATCCAACCAGTCAATTCTAAAGGAAATCAGTCCTGAATATTCATTGGAAGCACTGATACTGAAGCTGAACTCCAAAATTTTGGCCACCTGATGCAGAGATGACTCATTGGAAAAGACCCTGATACTGAGAAAGATAGAGGGCAAGAGGAGAAAGGGTGACATAGAATGAAATGGTTAGATAGCATCACCAAATCAATGGATATGAATTTGAGAAAACTCGAGGAGCTAGTAAAGGACAGGGAAATGTCACATGCTGTAATCCAGGGGGTCACAAAGAGTTGGACACAACTTAGCAACTGAACAACAATAGCAACAGGAGTACAAACAAAAATAGTTTTCCTATTTTACTTTCTAGAACTTGTCCTCATTCTAATGAAGTCTTTCTGGTGAAGTGGCTTTTGAAATATTGGACTCGGTCATGAGCCTTTAAAGAAGAAAGACTTCTTTTGTCTCCCAAGAATGAACATCTATCTCATATAGTTTGTGATACACATACCTGGAGACTCTTGATTTTCCAAATTGTAGTTATCACAATACTCATCTAAGAATCCTGGAAAATGTAATGACAACGCACACATAAAAAGAATTTGGCCCTTAAGTAGCTCCCAAACCTATGAATAATATTTTCTTCTTTCTTTTTTTCTCCATAAAATATGAGGTAATATTCCTTAATGATTATGTCTCTTAAAATTAGTTTTGAAACACAGAAATAGCAAAGATTAAGTGTGAATCTTTAAGAGAAAACAGTATGGATTCAGGAAACAGTATGGCTAGAAACACAGACAATTTCCCTTAAAAATAAAATGAAAGGTGTGTTTTGGGTCTTCATGTTACTTTTGAATAATCCCAGATTTCTTTCTTCTGATATATGAAAGGAGACAAAACAACAAAAGAGGAGAGGGGAGGGACAGAGAAAAAGACAATGTAGCAACAAACCAAGCAAACTTACAGGTATGGAAGAGTGCTAACATTTACAACTATTACACGAAGGTGGTGCAGTTGGTAAAGAATCCTCTTGCCAATGAAGGAGACACAAGGGACACAGGTTTGATCCTTGAGTTGGAAAGATCCCCTGGAGTAGGAAATGGCAACCCACTCCAGTATTCTTGCCTGGAAAATCCCATCGACAGAGGAGCCCGGCTGGCTACAGTCCATGGGGTGGCAAAGAGTCAGATGTGACTGAGCGCACAGGTTACATGCACATGTGCACACACACCCTGATCTCTACCCCTTTGTCAGACTTAAAACTCTTAGGAGACAAGATGAAATAGGTAAATCAAATTATTCCCAAGCTAGTTTCGTTTTTCTTTCTTATTTGAAAGAAGGAAATACATGATGAAATTGTTACTAAATTTTTAAATTCTCAAGGGTCCTTTTTGCCTATTTTCTATACAGGAACTTCAGAGTCAGCCATGAATAGCACCACCACAATGGACTTCACCAGCATTCAATGCTTGCCCTTGCTTAATAGGGACCACCATGGAGCTAAGCAAAATGCTTGTTATTTCTGTAAATTGAAAACAGGCATTTCAGAGCACCTAGTTCTGTAACGTTTCTTACAAAGCAACCAGGATGTTTTTGGTAGAAGCCCAGTCCAAATACTGGAGGAGCTCTGCTCATGTCTCATTCCAAGGGTTTTTCAATAGTTCTGAAATACAGCAACAGTACACCCAACCCCAGATTAGGGCATAGTAAGGATATTTATTTCCAGGGTCAATCTTGGAGAAAGTGGGAAATTTATTTTTGCTAACTTTTATTCTCTTCTAACTTTAGGTCAAATTTCTTACTTTTTTCTTCTTGCCTGTTTTCCCAGCACCATACCTCAGCTTAACTTAAACTTAAACACACACAAACACACATCCCTAGATCTTCTTCTACACTCTTCTTTCCTTCCATCATACATTTGTTTATTCACTCATCAGTCATTTGACAAATATTTCTTCATGGCTTACCATGGGCCCAGCAAGGTACAAGCCACTGGGTATAAAGTGGGAAACAAGACATGTGTCTAACAGGAGGAGCCAAGGATAAAAGGCAAGAATAAATAAGAAAACCATTCAGTTCAGTTCAGTCGCTCAGTCGTGTCCAACTCTTTGCAACCCCATGAATCGCAGCACACCAGGCCTCCCTGTCCATCACCAACTCCTGGAGTTCACCCAAAACTCATGTCCATCGAGTCAGTGATGCCATCCAGCCATCTCATCCTCTGTCGTCCCCTTCTTCTCCTGTCCCCAATCCCTCCCAGCATCAGGGTCTTTTCCAATGAGTCAACTCTTCGCATGAGGTGGCCAAAGTACTGGAGTTTCAGCTTTAGCATCAGTCCTTCCAATGAACACCCAGGACTGATATCCTTTAGGATGGACTGGTTGGACCTCCTTGCAGTCCAAGGGACTCTCAAGAGTCTTTGGGGAGTCCTAATTGATGTTAAATAATTAAGTAGCAGTATATTTTAGTAAGTGACTGGGTGGTTCCATTAAAATATACCTTCCTATACTAGAGTCTGGAGAAGGCAATGGCACCCCACTCCAGTACTCTTGCCTGGAAAATCCCGTGGGTGGAGGAGCCTGGTAGGCTACCGTCCATGGGGTCTCAAGAGTCGGACACGACTGAGCGGCTTCACTTTCACTTTTCACTTTCATGCATTGGAGGAGGAAATGGCAACCCACTCCAGTGTTCTTGCCTGGAGAATCCCAGGGATCGGGGAGCCTGGTGGGCTGCCGTCTATGGGGTCACACAGAGTCGGACACGACTGGAGTGACTTAGCAGCAGCATACTAGAGTCAGGACTTTGCTCTTTGATCTCCAAAGCAGCAAATAGTTTGAAAAATTAATCCATGTTTTTCCGTTTAAAGCTTCCTTTCTTTCTTCCCCCCTTAATGTAATTTCTAGAGAATCTAGAGATTTGAAATGCAGAGATAATGCCATCATCCATATATATGACTCATAGCAGACATTTCCAGTTCCAAAGCAATGGGGTGAGATATTTGGGAACAGACAATGGTTTATCACCTGGGTTGTACCAGAGCTTGGCTCTACTTGGCTCTTCTTTCTTTCTTTTATAGATGTCTCAATCTAAATCTGTCTCCCAGGCTCTTGATGTTTCTGGGTTTTTCCACTGTGTCACACAGGAAAGGAAAGGACTTCACACCACTCCCCAGTGAGTTGTTACTCTCATCTTTTTGGACCTGTCTCCACTCAGTCCTATCTCCCCTTTCTAGCCCTGTCATTCTACCCCACTGTGGATCAGATTGTCCTATTTTTACCCCTGTAAAGGTCATTTCATCCTGTACAAAGAGGTCTTTTTATTTTTTTTACTGAAGAGTGACAAGTTGTCTAACATTTCAAGGAATGAAGCCTAAATAAAGGCATTCTTTTTTGTGTCTTAAAAATTCCTTTTGGCTCCATGCAACTTTGGGTTGCCACCTTTCCAAAGAAAATGAAAGGCCTAGATCATTAGTTTACAAACTTTATGAGTCTCTGAAATTCCTATGGGCTGTTTTTCATGCCTTAGACTCCAAACCCTCATTGCAGGACTGGGGCAGTGCCGGCTGCTGGTGGAGCAGACACAAAACAAACATATCTCCAACGGTCATGTTATTTTTCTTTCAAAGAACCCTTAGGGGTATTGTTAGTCTGAAGAGAAAGACAGGAAGGAAGACTAGATCTGTGCCCTTCAAATGTACAGGGCCCCAAACCAGAGACAGTCCCAGGATGGTGGACAACAGAGGTGAGCTGACCAGCAAAATGACCTATAGATGAAGTGGATAGCAAGCACAGATGGTAATGCACAGAGTAAGTCTACATGCCACCTGCCCCAGACGGCGTCTCAGGGCACTGTGAAACCACTCCTCCAGACCCAGAGATCAGTTTTGCAAGTTCCTTTCCTGGTCCCCAGGAACACGGAACAGTGATGGAGTCTTCCTCTGGAGTATCTTTTCAACTGGACCAGGAGAAAGTCTGTGCACCCGTGGCAGGCTCTGAGAATACTGCCAGCCACTAAAACTGATAGAGCACTCACAGGAATTCTGCAGTTTAAGGAAGTGTTTGAAAAGCCCTATTCTAGATTAGTGTTCTATGTAGTTTCAAAAATTTTGAAACGTGGAAAGGTCCTTTGATATCTCTGCCAACTCCTTTGTTGCACAAATGTAGACAACCTAAATAGGTAGAGTGCCTGGCTTGAGCTTGGATAGCTACTTAAAAACAAGTATGCAATTAGGCCGGGAGCATGAGAAGAATATGAAGTCAAATACATTAATAGATAGGAGTTTGGTGGTTACATATCTCTGTGAACTAAATTTAAAATCTATGTACACATCTATCGCAAAGATGGGCTCGATAAGGAAAGAAATGGTATGGACCTAACAGAAGCAGAAGATATTAAGAAGAGGTGGCAAGAATACACAGAAGAACTGTACAAAAAAGATCTTCACCACCAAGATAATCATGATGGTGTGATCACTCACCTAGAGCCAGACATCCTGGAATGTGAAGTCAAGTAGGCCTTGGAAAGCATCTCTACGAACAAAGCTAGTGGAGGTGATGGAATTCCAGTTGAACTATATCAAATCCTGAAAGATGATGCTGTAAAAGTGCTGCACTCAATATGCCAGCAAATTTGGAAAACTCAGCAGTGGCCACAGGACTGGAAATGGTCAGTTTTCATTCCAATCCCAAAGAAAGGCAATGCCAAAGAATGCACAAACTACCGCACAATTGCACTCATCTCATACGCTAGTAAAGTAATGCTCAAAATTCTCCAAGCCAGGCTTCAGCAATATGTGAACTGTGAACTTCCAGATGTTCAAGCTGGTTTTAGGAAAGGCAGAAGAACCAGAGATCAAACTGCCAACATCTGCTGGATCATTGAAAAAGCAAGAGAGTTCCAGAAAAAAATCTATTTCTGCTTGACTGACAATGCAAAGCCTTTGACTGTGTGGATCACAACAAACTGTGGGAAATTCTGAAAGAGATGGGAATACCAGACCACCTGACCTGCCTCTTGAGAAACCTATATGCAGGTCAGGAAGCAACAGTTAGAACTGGACATGGAACAACAGGACTGGTTCCAAATAGGAAAAGGAGTATGTCAAGGCTGTATATTGTCACCCTGCTCATTTAACTTATATGCAGAGTACATCATGAGAAATGCTGGGCTGGAAGAAACACAAGCTGGAATCAAGATTGCAGGGAGAAATATCAATAACCTCAGATATGCAGATGACACCACCCTTATGGCAGAAAGTGAAGAGGAACTAAAGAGCCTCTTGATGAAAGTGAAAGAGGAGAGTGAAAAAGTTGGCTTAAAGCTCAACATTCAGAAAACGAAGATCATGGCATCTGGTCCCATCACTTCATGGGAAATAGATGGGGAAACAGTGGAAACAATGTCAGACTTTATTTTTGGGGGCTCCAAAATCACTGCAGATGGTGATGGCAGCCATGAAATTAAAAGACGCTTACTCCTTGGAAGGAAAGTTATGATCAACCTAGACAGCATATTCAAAAGCAGAGACATTACTTTGCCAACAAAGGTCCATCTAGTCAAGGCTATGGTTTTTCCTGTGGTCATGTATGGATGTGAGAGTTGGACTGTGAAGAAAGCTGAGCACTGAATAATTGATGCTTTTGAACTGTGGTGTTGGAGAAGACTCTTGAGAGTCCCTTGGACTGCAAGGAGATCCAACCAGTCCATTCTAAAGGAGATCAGTCCTGGGTGTTCATTGGAAGGACTGATGCTAAAGCTGAAACTCCAATACTTTGGCCACCTCATGCGAAGAGTTGACTCATTGGAAAAGACTCTGATGCTGGGAGGGATTGGGGGCAGGAGGAGAAGGAGACGACAGAGGATGAGATGGCTGGATGGCATCACTGACTCGATGGACATGAGTTTGAGTGAACTCCAGGAGTTGGTGACGGACAGGGAGGCCTGGTGTGCTGTGATTCATCAGGTTGCAAGGAGTCAGACATGACTGAGCGACTAAACTGAACTGAACTGATCCTATATATAGATAGATACACATGTAAGTATGTATAGTATAGATATAGATATAAAAAAGAAATCTAGAAAACCATACAGACTACTGTAAATTTTTTATGATGAACTAGTGGTTGGATGTCAGTCACTCATTCATCGAAGCACTTCATGCAATAATAACTTCTTGAGTATTGAAACAAATGTTATATGCTGCAACTTTTTGGGAGATAAAATCTTTCAAACTCTTAGTCTATATATTTTGGGATATACCTCAGGAGATTACATAATTCAAATTTAGGAGTTAAAACAAGTATAACATCACAACTGCTTAGATCAATAGTGTTAAAAATAGGACAACAGACCCAAAACAGAATTGCTTATTCTTAGCCCCATGTTACCAAACCAAGGCTTATTTACAGTTTTGGCTCTTCCAGAAATGAAATCTTAAGCCAGTCAAGCAGGAATTGCCTGGTTAACAGGAGTTACGTCACCTGACCAATAGATCCCTGCTGCTGCTGCTGCTAAGTCGTTTCAGTCGGGTCCGACTCTGCGCCACCCCAGAGACAGCAGCCCACCAGGCTCTCCCGTCCCTGAGATTCTCCAGGCAAGAATACTGGAGTGGGTTGCCATTTCCTCCTCCAATGCATGAAAGTGAAAAGTGAAAGTGAAGCCGCTCAGTCGTGTCCGACTCTTCGCGACCCCATGGACTGCAGCCTACCAGGCTCCTCCATCCATGGGATTTTCCAGGCAAAAGTACTGGAGTGGGGTGCCATCACCTTCTCTGAATAGATCCCTGCCACCCCCTAAATGGAAGTGACCTTGCAGTAAACAACCTGCTTTTTTTTTTTTTTTTTTGCCTAGTTTTAACTTCCTTGTTCCTATTCCTTTTGGGCTAAAAAAAAAGTCTTCCATTTTGCACAGCTCCTCAGAATTCCTTTCTATCTTCTAGACTGAATGCTGATCAATTAGAATTGATTTTTGCACACATTAAATCAGCATGTTTAATATGTCTTAGTTTATCTTTGAACAGTTTTGTCCAGTTTGCCTAAACATCCTACCACATACCTCATTAAAAATAACCAGATTTGCTTATATAGACACACTATATTTATTTTTCATAAATTTATCTACATATTAATGAACTAATAGGCTTAAATTTAAATTAGATTATTAGCAAGGTAAATTAAAAATTAAAAAGTGAAATATTTTACATTATTTTATTTACTAACAATATGAAAGTGTTTTGCTTTCACTTAATGGGTTTTTTTGTTAAAAGCAAATATTCTTTCTTATTTTAAAACCTTAATTGAATGTGTTATGCTTTCAGTTCAGTTCAGTTGCTCAGTGGTGTCCGACTCTTTGCAACCCCATGAATCTCAGCACGCCAGGCCTCCCTGTCCATCACCAACTCCTGGAGTTCACTCAGACTCACGTCCATCGAGTTAGTGATGCCATCCAGCCATCTCATCCTCTGTCATCCCCTTCTCCTCCTGCCCCCAATCCCTCCCAGCATCAGAGTCTTTTCCAATGAGTCAACTCTTCGCATGAGGTGGTCAAAGTACTGGAGTTTCAGCTTTAGCATCATTCCTTGCAAAGAAATCCCAAGGCTGATCTCCTTCAGAATGGACTGGTTGGATCTCCTTGCAGTCCAAGGGACTCTCAAGAGTCTTCTCCAACACCACAGTTCAAAAGCATCAATTCTTCGGCGCTCAGCCTTTAGTGATTCAAAAATCTGATTTTAGGTTTAGCTTATTCTACATTTGGGGCCAATAGCTGCTTTAGTTTTAAAAAGATTGCTAAAAATAACGCATAGGTCCAAAGGGAAAAAACATTTCATTGGTTGTATTTAAACCTTAAGACTCATTTTTCAGTTTCATCCAACTAAATGGTCTCTGACAAATTTCAGTTAGTGAAGTCTTACATTCTCTAATGTCAATCCATTGTTCCTAAAAATAACAAGCACTTAGTTTATTTTTACATTTTTAGAACATTATTTGAAAATATACTAGAATCTTTCATTTGGAAAATGTTTTGACTGAAGTATTCTAATTTCAAGATCATTATTTGAGTAGATAACACTTTTGATAGGTATCAATTTTGCCAACAAGTAACATAATAATAGGAATATTCTCCCCCAACCCAATTTTCTTTATATAACAGGTTTTTTGTTTTTGTTTTTGTTTTTTAAGTTATTTCTCACTTGTTGGTAAAATGTCACCTTTATCTTGAAGGGTCAGATTAATGGTACTTATTTTTAAGAAAATATTCACTAGGTAGCATATTACCAACAATAACTTGTTATCTTATCAAAGGTCAACTTTGAAATACAGGTTGCTTGCTAAAAGTGTTTAGCTTATCTTTGAATTCAACAATGTTTTTGCAGGTTGAGTGGGGACACTAGTGTGAAAACTCTGAATTAAATAGCCTTGTTAAGTATCAGCAAAATTGAATTTCCTTTTCTTTCCTCAGCCAATGAATTAGGCTGCACATTCCCTTAGGTGCATAAAGCCACTAAGGCTTCTACTAATGGGCTAATTACTTACTGATGCTGTCTCTTGGACTCAAATCCATTCTTCTATACTCTGCTAATTCTCCAGATTACTTTGCTACCTGGCTTCCCCTTAGGTCCTGCCAAAGAGACAAAACAGAGTCAAACTGGAATGTAGGAAGAGGATAGAACTTTGTTCTTTTTTTCTATTAACATTATCCTAGCAATAGCAATTCACCCAGGCAGCAGCAGTTGAGCCCAGGAGAGGTAATTCACTTGCTTCTAGTTCTTTTAGCACTCCCAGAGCCAGCCTCTGTATGCCCCTCTAAGGTCCCTGTAGGAGTCAGCTAAGATTCCTTTCCTAAAGATCTGAGCACAAAATCTTCAGGGGAGTCCTCTGAGTTTCTAGGATCTGGTAGTCCTAATACTCCCGTTCTCTAGTATTTGCTTCCTTAAGTTATTTCTGGGTTAAAAAAAAAATTCTTTTCTTCTTTCACTCTTTTCATCTGAGTAACCAATTCTCTCAGAGAAGGCAATGGCACTCCCACTTCAGTACTTTTGCCTGGAAAATCCCATGGACAGAGGAGCCTGGTAGGCTGCGGTCCACGGGGTCGCTAAGAGTCAGATACAACTGAGCGACTTCACTTTCACTTTCCACTTTCATGCATTAGAGGAGGAAATGGCAACCCACTCCAGTGTTCTTGCTTGGAGAATCCCAGGGACAGTGGAGCCTGGTGGGCTGCCGTCTATGGGGTCGCACAGAGTCGGACACGACTGAAGTGACTTAGCAGCAGCAGCAACAAATTCTCTATATTAAATTCCCATTCTTGAAATAACTTTTTCTTGTTTTTTGATTATACCTTAAGTGACACAATTGATTTAGACCAGAAGAAACCTTAGAAGTCTCCATTTCATTAAAAACAGGGACAAAATGACTAGATATATTAAAAGTCTAAATGCAAAAAGCAAAACTTCGCAGTTTTTAAGAAAATGTAGGGTTATACCATTATGATCTCAGTTAGAAAAGAATTTTTAAAGACAACATAAAATTTACAAGCCATAAATTAAAAAAGTGATATATTTGACTACATTCAAGTATAAAATGCCTGTGTCACAAAGGATACCACAAATAAAAGCCAACTATTAGTTTGGGAAAAGATAATTATAGTATATATAACTGCTAAAGCACTGACGTCCAGACTATTAAAAAAATTCTAAACACCAACAAAAAACAAACAATCCAATGAAAAAATACATAAATGACTTAAACTATTAATTTTAAAGAAAGAAAGAAAGTGAAGTCGCTCAGTCGTGTCCGACTCTTTGCAACCCCGTGGACTGTAGCCCACCAGGCTCCTCCATCCATGGGATTCTCCAGGCAAGAATACTGGAGTGGGTTGCCATTTCCTTCTCCAGGGGATCTTCCCAACCCAGGGATCAAACCCAGGTCTCCCGCATTGCAGGCAGACACTTGAAACTCTGAGCCACCAGGGAAGGTGGCTTCTCTTTAATTTTAAAGAGAAGACTAAATGGCTAACAAATACACTGAAAGCTTCTCAACCTCATTTGTAAACATAGAAATGCAAATAAAAGCAACAGATACCACTGTGTCATAAAGGTAAAAATTGAAAATCTGAAAATGGCAAAACTCGAAAGTTCAAAATGGCAATCATGTTGGAAAGATATGCTCCTATATACTGCTGCAGAGGCATGAACTGTTTCATGTTCTTTGGAGAACAATTTGGAAATATAATGTAATATAGGTGAAGATGTACATAGTCTATGGACAGGACCCAACAATTCCACTTATACAGTAGCTCACCAAGGGATCTGAGCTAGGATGTTTGTTGCCACATTTTTAGTAATAGCAAAAATAGTATTTGTAAATATGCATACCTTGGAACCATTCAGGGATTTAAAATATTAAAGGAAATCTGTATTTCCCAACATTGAAAGAAAAAGATGCTTTTTCCTGAAAGCAATAAAAATATAATCAATATGGCTTATTAAAGAGAAATGCATTTGCTTATGTAAAAAGATTCATATTTAAAAAAAAAAAAACAGCCTGAAGACTGGTTAATACAGTTTCTGTTTTACCCCTGTTTCTGCTCTGCCATTATCCTTATATGGACATATCACCAAGCCAGCTTCCTCAAAGTAGCAAGATGGTTGCGCAGGTCACACTCAGGAGTGGTAGCATCCAGCACAAGATGAAGCCATTCACTTCTGTGCTTTAAGAACAAGCAATCTTTCCTAGACATTTCCCAGCCATATTTTGCTTACTTCATTTACTAGAATTATGTCACATTGCCCTGCATAGTCCATTCACTGGGAAGGATAAGATTACCATGATGGCTTATACTAATTGGTATCTATTCTTGACATGGTGAAAGGTTCTCTTTTCCTAAGGAATGGAAGCCTCAACAAAACTGGGGCTTTGTTTGTCAAGGAATAGGGAAGGAATAGTTAATAGGCAGGCAATCACCAATTTTTAAAAATGTAAGATATAGAAGGAGATGCATAGTTTTATGTCTTTGTGAATCTTTTTAATGTTCTAAATCATACTAGATATTGCATAAAGATATAAACGCCTATAGTGAACAGTCAAAAACAAAGGCAGATACTCTATATGATGGTTATTGGGCTGTCCCATAGCACAACTGGAGTTCTGTGGTTCAGTTTGGGCCCCTTAGCAGTGTGCCAGATTCTGTGACCTCGAGGTTTTCTGTAGGAAGAGAGGGAGGGGAGTGATACAGGAGGGGAGCATCATCCTCAGCTGCACATTTTCTTTCTATTATTAAAGAAACAAATTTGGCAATATGCTAACGTTTGTTAAATCTCGGAGGTAAAATAAAATCCATCATTTAAATATCAAATAGTTTTGTTCCCAAAGCCCAGGGTTCTCTATGTTGTGTTCAAATTCCTGTGTGTTGATTATCTGTCTTTTTGGGCAAAAAAGGAGAACAGTATTTCAAAGTTCAAAATTGGTACATTTTAACCCGAAACAAATATATTTACTTTGGCAAAACTGTGCAAGATTTATGAATGATGATTAAAATGATCAAAATGTTAGCATTTCATTGTTATAGTTCCAAAAGGCCATTCTCCAACATGAATTCCCAGACAAATGTGAATGTGGCTTTTGGCTTTTTTTTGGCTAGTTTGTTTTGGGTTACTCATTCATGTAAATCGCTGGGGAACAGGTAAGCTTCTGTTTCCTTCCTAAACTAACCCTTGCTTCTGTCCACACCCTGAAGGGTTGTACGTGGGCAGAACCCCTGCCTAAGCCCTGTGAAATATATTCCAGCTGATCATAAACATAGAACCTGGTTTTCCTTCCCTTTTTTCTCTGGTCATTTGTATTTGCATACATTTTGACTTCTCATGAAATTGTCAGGGAGGTCACCTTGCCATTCCTTAGTTCCCCATTCTGCCCTCACTCCTACAGTATAATGGGGTTCTATGCCAATTAGGAAGAACAGGGGTTCACATAGCCTCTTGCCCATGAACATTTTTCTGGGGATTGGTAGGAACAGAACAAGAACAGAAGAAGAAGAAACAGACTTTATATTTTGGCCATTAAAGCCTCACAATGTTTGCAAAGTGGCACATGCTTTAATGAGGGCCTTCTGTCTGATTATTTTTTGTCATTGATATTCAGAAAGTCCAATCAAAAATATTTCCAAACAGCTGCAACTAGACTGGTAATCTTCATTTTGCATTCCAGAGCAATGGCGCCCAAGTGCCCCTTAACCATTGGAAACACAGGCTGGAGAGACACAGATCCTGGAAGCTACAGCCTCCTTTGGGCTTCTCATTTCACTACTGGCTCATCAATGCATTGGCCAGAAGTAGACCCTGCATTGGATCCTGTGCTGGAAGTCCAGACTTGGTGTGATTTGAAGTGGGGTGGGGGAGCAGTTCCCACCCACTCTCACTGTATCCATTTTTATTTCCCAAAGAATAAGGAAGGGCTATTTCAACACACTTGATCTCAAACTATCAGCAGACAAACCTCATTATAAAAAGTGCTGGCACCATCTCTGATGTCTAAATATCAGATTAAACGAAAAGTCAGTTCTGACTCCTAACATGGCTCTTCCTCAACTGGTCTTACTATAAAATGAAGGGGTATCTTTTGTTATTTGTGCCCCATGCACTTACAATACTATTAAAACCATTTTTTCTGCTTGCTCATGAAGACTTATCCATCTTTTTCTGAAACTATTTATGAAGGTTATGTTATGAATTTGCATCATTAACCTTTAGACAGGACTACAGTTTAGTGGTTTTAAAGAGCAATTTAGTGGCGGGTGTAGCTTGAATGGTGCAGAGAGTAGTATTAAAGGTCGTTTTGGAGACAAGTATAATAGCGCGATTTTTCACTTAATTCAAAAGTATCTGAGCAGAGGAATTCTACTGTTGACTCACCTTAAATGAACCTCTTAGCCACAGTCTCAGTTTTCACTGTAGTCAGCGTAACATTTTTATGCCTACCTGTCACACCAGCACTTTAGAGAGTACCTATAGCAACACTTCCCTGATCACTTTGAATCTGCTCCATTACCAACTAGAATTTTCTTCACATTTCACAAAAAGAGACTATATGGATTTTAAATGTAATTTTCACTTATAGAAACACCCAGAGTGAGCATTCTTTAGCTTTTGTAGTTGAACCTTCCTCCTAGAAGCTCACAGCACTTAATATATAAAATTTCATTTGTGTCAATTCCAACTGCTGTAAAATACGTTGGGGTCAGGTTTTAATTATTTCCTTATGTTCCATGCAGATGATATGCTATTATTTTATAGTAAGTGAAGATTTTGAAGATACTGTCTCAAAGCAGGAGAAAGGAAATAACTGTTTCTTTTCCTGAAAACATGTATCCCCGTCAAGCTTTGGCAGGCCTGCATCTGACCTTTTGTTCCTTCTATTATCTAAATACTTATTCGGCTTTAAGAAACCAGCCATGCATGTCTGGAATTATTACTAAATGTAACCTTCAGATTGCAATACCAGTTTATAACTAAGGAAAGAGTAAGCTTGGCCATGTTGAGGTTTAGAAAAATGTCATCTTAGTGAAGCATGGACCACTATCTGCTTCATCCTCAGCTGGGTGCTTCTGCCTAGAACATCATGGCAGTCTTCAACCTCACACTGACGTCTTGGCTGACTGTACCCTTTATCAACAAATATCCCAGGTCATACCCATACAAGTAATAGCAGAACAGAGAGGAAGTTCTCCCTATAGTCTTGTTCTTTTTGGATCTAATGCAGTGGTTTCCAACCTGAAGGCCCTAGATTTCTAGAAGTCCTTTAGTTGAAAAAATAAAAGCTCAGAGTTATTTATAATAAAATTTGAAGTCTCACATGAATTGCTTTCAAACTGTGGTGCTGGAGAAGACTCCTGAGAATTTCTTTGGACAGCAAGGGATCAAACCAGTAAATCCTAAAGGAAATCAACCCTGAATATTCATCGGAAGGACTGAAGCTGAATCGCCAATACTTTGGCCACCTGATTCGAAGAGCTGACTCGTTGGAAAAGACCTTGATGCTGGGCAAGACTGAGGGCAGGAGGAGAAGGGGGCGGCAGAGGATGAGATGGTTGGATGGCATCACTGACTCACTGGACATGAGTTTGAACAAACTCTGGGAGATAGTGAAGGACAGGGAAGCCTGGTGTGCTGCAGTCCCTGGAGTTGCAAAGAGTTGGACACAACTAAGTAACTGAACAACAACAACGACACATGAGTTGTATATTTTCACACCATTGTTGTGGCTTGCAAGAATCTCAGCATAGTATAGTAACACTCTGATATTTCACTAAGAGCTCCAGTTGGCTATTCTGGGGTCTTTTAAGGAAACAAATGAATTATTATTTAATACATGTGGTGAGTTTGGTGGAACACAAATCTTTTTCAACTGGAATCTGTGGGTGAAATTATGGTGATGGGAACACTGGTCACTCCTATCTTTAGTTTGAGGTCATAGTCATTCAGTAGAAGAGCCCTTCACTTCACAGAATTGATAAGCTCTTCACCTTGTTTAGCTCAATCCCCCAAATCTGGAGATCTAAGTGCTTCTGTGTGCTAAGTACTAAGAGCACAATTAAAGTTCATTAAAAGAAACCAAAGCAGGCTATCTACTTCTTAGAATCATACTTACTCAACAGATACATAGAGACCACCATGCCCAGGCTCTGTGCTGGGCCTTTGGAATATAAGAATTCTACCCAAGACCGTTCTTGATCACATAGACATTGCAGTATTAGGGACGACAGATATGTATCAAATGATCACATAAAGAGAATTAAAATTATAGTCATGGTAAATATTATCAAGGAGAAGCACATGAAAACCCTGACTCAGGGATTTGACCTAGCTAGGGGTGTTGTGAAAAGCTTCCCCAAGGAAGATAACTTGAACTGAAACTAGTAATTGAGTAGTTAACTAGTCAAGATGGGAGGAAGAATCATGCCAGCCAAAGAAATCGTTTATGTAAATATTCTGTCTGGAAGAGACAAAGTAAGTAAGTAGTAGGGATAAAAGGAAACCAGTTTGGTGGTGAGACTGTTGAAAACATGGGAGAGTTATTGGGAAGTAAGGCTGAAAGTTCAGTTCAGTCGCTCAGTCATGTCCGACTCTTTGCAGCCCCACGGACTGCAGCACGCCAGGCCTCCCTGTCCATCACCAACTCCCGGAGTTTACTCAAACTCATGTCTATCGAGTTGGTGATGTTACCCAATGATCTCATCCTCTGGCATCCCCTTCTATTCCTGCCTTCAATCTTTCCCAACATCAGGGTCTTTTCAAAGGTGTTAGTTCTTCGCATCAGGTGGCCAAAGTACTAGAGTTTCAGCTTCATCATCAATCCTTCCAATAAATATTTAGGACTGATTTCCTTTAGGATTAACTGTTTGGATCTCCTTGCAGTCCAAGGGACTCTCAAAAGTATTCTCAAACACCACAGCTCAAAGGCATAATTCTTTGGCACTTAGCTTTCTTTATACTCCAACTTTCACATCCATACATGACTACCGGAAAAACCATAGCTTTGACTAGACAGACCTTTGTTGGTAAAGTAATGTCTCTGCTTTTTAATATGCTGTCTAGGTTGGTCATAGCTTTTCTTCCAAGGAGCAAGTATCTTTTAATTTCATGATGCAGTCACCATCTGCAGTCATTTTGGAGCCCAAAATAATAAAGCCTGCCACTGTTTCCATTGCTTCCCCATCTATTTGCCATGAAGTGATGGGACCAGATGCCATGGTCTTAGTTTTCTGAATGTTGAGTTTTAAGTCAAATTTTTCACTCTCATCTTTCACTTTCATCAAAAGACTCTTAGTTCTTCTTAGCTTTCTGCCATAAGGATGCTGTCATCTGCATATCTGAGGTTATTGATATTTCTCCTGGCAACCTTGATTCCAGTTTGTGCTTCATCCAGTCCATCATTTCTCATGATGTACTCTACATATAGGTTAAATAAGCAGGGTGACAATATACAGCCTTGACATACTCCTTGCCCGATTTGGAACCAGTCTGTTGTTCCATGTCCAGTTCTAACTGTTGCTTCCTGACCTGCATACAGATTTCTCAGGAGGCAGATTAGACAGATTGGTATTCCCATCTCTTGAAGAATTTTCCGCAGTTTGTTGTGATCCACACAGTCAAAAGCTTTGATGAAGTCAATAAAGCAGAAGTAGATGTTTTTCTGGAACTCTCTTGCTCTTTCAATGATGCAACAGATGTTGGCAATTTGATCTCTGGTTCCTCTGCTTTTATCTAAATTCAGTTTGAACATCTGGAGGCTCACAGTTCACATACTGTTGAAGCCTGGCTTGGAGAATTTTGAGCATTACTTTGCTAGCATGTGAGATGAGTGCAACTGTGTCATAGTTAGAGCATTCTTTGGCATTGCCTTTCTTTGGGACTGGAATGAAAACTGACCTTTTCCAGTCCTGTGGCCACTGCTGAGTCTTCCAAATTTGCTGGCATATTGAGTGCAGCACTTTCACAGCATCATCTTTCAGGATTTGAAATAGCTCAACTGGGATTCCATCACCTCCACTAGCTTTTCATAGTGATACTTCCTAAGGTCCACTTGACTTTGCATTCCAGGATGTCTGGCTCTACGTGAGTGATCACACCTTCGAGGTTATCTGGGTCATGAAGTTTTGTGTTTTTTTTTTTGTTTGTATAGTTCTTCTGTGTATTCTTGCCACCTGTTAATATCATCTGCTTCTGTTAGGTCCATACCATTTTTGTGCTTCATTGTGCCCATCTTTGCATGAAATATTACCTTGGTATCTCTATTTTTTTTGAAGAGATCTCTAATCTTTCCCATTCTATTGCTTCCCTCTATTTCTTTGCACTGATCACTGAGGAAGGCTTTCTTATCTCTCCTTGCTATTCTTAAGAACTCTGCATTCAAATGGTAATCTTTCCTTTTCTCCTTTGCCTTTTGCCTTTCTTCTTTTCTCTGCTATTTGTAAGGCCTTCTCAAATGTTGTAAAATTCCACCATGAAGGACTTCTTAGCAATTTTGTTTTTCTTTAGCATGAGAATTGGAGAAGGCAATGGCAACCCACTCCAGTGGATGGAGGAGCCTGGTAGGCTGCAGTCCATGGGGTCTTGAAGAGTTGGACACGACTGAGCGACTTCACTTTCACTTTTCACCTTCATGCATTGGAGAAGGAAATGGCATCCCACTCCAGTGTTCTTGCCTGGAGAATCTCAGGGACAGGGGAGCCTGGTGGGCTGCCATCTATAGGGTCTCACAGAGTCGGACACGACTGAAGTGACTTAGCAGCAGCAGCATGAGAATATGTAGAAACAGGGTGAGTAGTATGTGTTACATGATTGAAATTGTGTGTTGTTTCCTTTTTTTTTTAAGAATCACTTTGGCTACGAGATGGAGAAAAGACTGCAGGTAGAGAAGAGAGATCAACTAGGAATCTATTGTTATAGTTCAGAGATCACAGTGGCTGGGACTCTTAGAAAGTTGGTCAAATAAATGGAAGAAATCAAGAGATTTAGGAATTTCCCTCAAACTCTTTAGTAGCCCCAGATGTCCTTGTCTTTATATGTCTCCATGTTTCCCAGGAGACTTTTCTTGGTTTCCCAATTTCCACCAGAGGATCCCCTCAGCCTCGTAGTTGGGTCCTACCTCCCCTAGGTATATCAGCCTTCCTCTGTGGTTTGCTATTCATCATTCCTGATATGGGCCGCTTGCTTTATTGTTAGGTTAACCCTGGGCTACTGCTTTCTAGACACAGACCACAAACTGTCACCCTGGGCATAATGAGCACAGCTCTAATGTCAAAGATAGTATCTGCTTCCTTGCCAGGTGGGCCCCTAGACAGGACAGCCCTTATAAAATATAAAGGCACCACTATGGCCACATGGCCACCAAGGTTATTTAATAATTTACTGTTTAATATCAAGGCTCTTTGATTTAGAGTTTGGAGACCAGGAAGATCAAAGCCAGCTTCAGCAGAACAGTTGCCTAAGTTCTTACCTCTGACTTCTAGCAGGACCATTTTGTGATGCTGGCTGAAGTTGTGCAATAGGGTGCAACTTTCATCTCCCACTTGTTTTAAATATAATGTTCAATGAGTGCTTAGTATTTGTCTATGGCATGGATAAATCAATCAATCAAAGATAAGTTTCTGGTCTGATTTGCTCATTCAGAGTTAAAAAGAAAATAAAATTATAAAGAATAATTATAAAATCTAACTCAAATTTTAACAACAGAGGGAAAGGGAAGATATCTGGTTGAAAATAGAACGAAGACAGGACCAGAAAGAAATTGAAAAAATAAACAGGTTTTGGTGAGAAGGTAGCATGGGAAAAATGAATTGATTCTTATTCTGGCAGGAGAGAGAAGAAGCTGGAGGACACAGCTATAATCTGATGGACACAGTGTGACTCTGCACGTCCCAGCTGGTTTTCCTCCATCTCCTCAGGCTGCTGTGACTGCCCCAAGTTTCTTGAAGACTGGGCTTCCGGATTGAAAATCAGTCTAGACATTTTATTCTCAGACTTTCCAGAGGAAGCGCGGTTGGTCACACTACCAGCATGGCAAATTGAGAACCTATTAATACACGGTTTTCACCTCATGACAGACATTTAGGCAACATCCAAGACAATTCAAAGAAATAAGGAACTATATCCACTTTGTAAGAAAGTAAATGCTTCCTTGAAATCTACTATGTAGGTTGCTTAAATGAAAAAAGAAAGAAAGAATGCGGGATTGTCCCGGCAAGAGTACTAGAGTGGGTTGTCATTTCCTCCTCCAGGGAATCTTCTCAACTCAGGGATTGAACTCCTGCATCTCCTGCACTGCAGGCCAATTCTTTACCACTGAAGAAGCCCTGCAAATGCTAATATAAAAAACAGGGAATATCAGAATTTTCACCTTTGCTTTTTGTCATTTCTGAACATATTGAAATATTTTTATATTTAAGCCAAAAAAATTTTGAATTCTAAAGAAAGACATGGTGATGTGGTGAAAAGAACAGAGGACTCAGAATGAAGATAAACAGGATGGAGTTTTAATTCTACCTATGTGACCTGGAGAAGGAAATGGCAACCCACTCCAGTGTTCTTGCCTGGAGAATCCCAGGGACGGGAGAGGCTGGTGGGCTGCCGTCTATGGGGTCGCACAGAGTCGGACACGACTGTAGCGACTTAGCAGCAGCATGTGACCTGGGACTAGCTACTTAATCTCTCTGGGTGCCTATTTCTTCAACATAAAAGTCACAATGTTGTTTGAATGACCTAGAAGAACACTCTACCTAGGATATTCACTGATTCCATTTAGGACTGAATGCACAGTTACCGATTTTATATACTAGATCTGGTAGTGAATATTTAGGATTTTTTAAATGGAGAAGCAAGATATTATTAATTAAACAAGGAAGCCAGACAGAGGTGATTCTAATGCCATGGTGGCCTATGTAAGCAAACCATACCTAAGCATTTAAATGCTTAATGGTTACAAAAATCAAAACTTAAGGACAGCCAATCACAAACAGCCAACTAGGCTTTAAGCTATAACCAATCAGTCATCTTCTGTACTTGTGTATATAGTAAGTCTTTCTCCAGCTCCTACCGCTTCTGATTTGGTGTTTCCTGATTGGAACTGACTTCTGCTCAAATGAACCCTTGAAATTTTTAATATACTTCAGTTTGTCTTTTCAGTTCAGTTTAGTCACTCAGTCGTGTCCGACTCTTTGCAACCCCATGAATTGCAGCACGCCAGGCCTCCCTGTCCCTCACCAACTCCTGGAATTCACTCAGACTCATGACCATGGACTCAGTGATGCCATCCAGCCATCTCATCCTCTGTTGTCCCCTTCTTCTCCTGCCCCCAATCCCTTCCAGCATCAGTCTTTCCCAATGAGTCAACTCTTCACATGAAGTGGCCAAAGTACTGGAGTTTCAGCTTTAGCATCAGTCCTTTCAAAGACATCCCAAGGTAGATCTCCTTCAGAATGGACTGGTTGGATCTCCTTGCAGTCCAAGGGACTCTCAAGAGTCTTCTCCAACTCCACAGTTCAAAAGCATCAATTCTTCAGCACTCAGCTTTCTTCACAGTCCAACTCTCACATCCATACATGACCACTGGAAAAACCATAGCCTTGACTAGATAGACCTTTGTTGGCAAAGTAATGTCTCTGCTTTTGAATATGCTATCTAGGTTGGTCATAACTTTCCTTCCAAGGAGTAAGCGTCTTTTAATTTCATGGCTGCAATCACCATCTGCAGTGATTTTGGAGCCCAAAAAATAAAGTCTGACAGTGTTTTCACTGTTTCCCCATCTATTTCCCATGAAGTGATGGGACCAGATGCCACGATCTTAGTTTTAATGTTTGAGTTTTAAGCCAACTTTTTCACTCTCCTCTTTCACCTTCATCAAGAGGCTTTTTAGTTCCTCTTCGCTTTCTGCCATAAGGGTGTTGTCATCTGCATATCTGAGGTTATTGATATTTCTCCCAGCAATCTTGATTCCAGCTTGTGCTTCTTCCAGCCCAGCATTTCTCATGATGTACTCTGCATAGAAGTTAAATAGGCAGGGTGACAATATACAGCCTTGACATACTCTTTTTCCTATTTGGAACCAGTCTGTTGTTCCATGTCCAGTTCTAACTGTTGCTTCCTGACCTGCATACAAATTTCTCAAGAAGCACATCAGGTGGTCTGGTATTCCCATCTCTTTCAGAATTTTCCACGGTTTACTGTGATCCACACAGTCAAAGGCTTTGGCATAGTCAATAAAGCAGAAATAGTTTGTCTTTTAACAATATTCAAAGCCCAGTGTGGATTTTTGTATAGTATTATAATCAGACATATAAATTATACTTCAAAGAAATTTTATATTTTTAGCTAGATAAACAATAGAAGTTAAACTTTTGATATTCATTTCTTGGGGGAAATTAGTAAAAAAAATAATTATTGACTTTCTTGCTTGAATAATGAAAGATTCAAGATAGTGAAAACATATACATTTTTTGCCAGACTTATCTATAAAAACAAATGGAGGCCCTTTGTGAAAGTCAAAGAACATGTACTTTTCTAGTTCAATTAAAGACCCTAAGTAAGATATTGGGGAGATAGAACTCCTTTTCTTAATATATCCGGCAATAGTGGGCACTTAGTTGATGGTAGTGAGCAAAACAGTTCCCTGCTGTCCCTGTGGCCACAGAGTTTAGAGTGCAGTTATTTCTGTTCTCTGCACATCCACCACCTTACTTTTGGGTAGAACCCAAAACACAGAATGTAAACCACAGAGATATTCAGAAAGTTTCTGCATGCTTCTAAGTAAGCTCATGAAACAGCATGATAAAAATTCAAGTCCAGCTGTACAATGCAGGGACTCCATTGTGCTGTCATCTCACAGGGGGAGTTTAGTGGAGATACAGGAGTCCCCAGAGGGGCCCCCATTAAAACACATGGCTCTTTTACAAGTAAACAGTCTGAATCATCTATATCATTTTAATGAAACTGTGAGGACCAATAATGCATAGCCTATCGCAATGCCATTTCTATGCAAAGAGAACTGGCCAGGAGGGCATTCCAAAGGAAGTACATTGCAGATGGTGCCATAATCCATGTCACTAGTATTTTATCTTACCTGAATTATTTTGTTACATAATTAAATAATTTTTGCTTGATCTTCTTTCTCTACCATATAGTTAGCAGACTGAGCAAATAAAATTAAAGGATGCCCAGATAAATTTGAATTTTAGTAAACAACAAATATATTTTTAGGATAAGTATGTCCCATGCAATATCTGGGTCATACTTACATTAAAATTCAAATTGAACTGGGCATCCTGTATTTTGTTTAGCAATGATACTACGACAAGCTGCCTCTCAACCATGGCTTGCATGAGAAACTTTCTACATATACATTTTTTTTAATGTAGAAAAACATTGACTCTTATTTGAAGGTTGCAGTAATCCCCTCTCTGAATATCCTTTGGCATGACAAATACCAAGTCTGTCAGAAAATATTTCATTAAATCCTTTCTTGAGGTAAGGGAATGGCCTAGGTGGCTCCTGGGAATCCCATTCAAGCTTATATTTTTGAGTCTCTAAATCACATGATGATCAAATAATAAGCTCACTGAAGCTTCATGAAGGCAGGGACCTTGTGAATCTCCCCAGTGCCTAGCATTCCATCTAGCAGAGGTGCTGGCCAGAGTAGGCATTCAGTGAATATACATTAAATAAGAAAATTTCCTTGAAATTCGTTATTCCAGAAATAAAATAAAGGAAAAATTAGAGCAGATGTCTGTTTTCAACTACAGACCCAGTAGCATAAGGCCCCACAATAATATTGCCATATCATTACAGTCATGCCTGAAGCTGCATTCTAAGGTAATATATGAGGATTAATACATGTAGATTTCTAAAAGACCTAAGACTCTCCGGAGGGGCTGAGCCAAACCAGAGGGTTTTTTTTGTTGTTGCTTGTTTGTTTGTTTTTGTTTTCTCCAGGTACTATGTAGGGGCTCCCAAAAGGAAATATTTTGACTCCTAAACTTAAATCCTTTATGGTCTCTCTGGGCCACCTGGGTATTTTCTTAATCCACAATGTGAAGCTCCTTAAAGCACTTAGAGATTTAAATTGGGGTTTTGCAAGGTAGAATTTGTTTATGTATAAGGAAAGCCACTGTGACCTCAAAAAATACAAATGGAGCAATCAAGAAAGAGAATAAAACTAATTTATGTTTAATTTGGCCTTCACTCAGCTATTGGGGAAATTTTGAAATTTTCCAGATTTGGCTTTTTAAAAGGATCCCCACAGGGAAAGACTCAGTGTTTCAATAATACTTCTGTTTTCCTCCTAACAGAAATTAAAAAAACAGGAGAGAAAATACAGAAATTCTCTTTCACATGGTAGTGCTTCTGAGGCAGAAGGCAGATGGGCCCCTCCAGGGTAAGCAATTTGAGTTCATTCCCTGTGGACAGAAATTCCAGGACAATGGAGAGAAGAGGCCGGGCTCTGCCCAGATAGAAGATAAGAGACCACATATTTCTCATTCTCAAGTCAGGGAGACCTTCCTGACTAGAAAGCTCCTTGGAGGTCAAAAGAGGGGTGGTGTCAAGTCTACCCATAGTGCTTTTTACTGGAATCCATCTTGACTGTAAATGATTCAAAAGTTGTGTGTCTATCCACATGTGCTGTACTTTTTTTCCTCCTAAGCCCTGGGATTTCTTTGGAAGGAATGATGCTAAAGCTGAAACTCCAGTACTTTGGCCACCTCATGCGAAGACTTGACTCATTGGAAAAGACTCTGATGCTGGGAGGGATTGAGGGCAGGAGGAGAAGGGGATGACAGAGGATGAGATGGCTGGATGGCATCACTGACTTGATGGACGTGAGTCTGAGTGAACTCCGGGAGTTGGTGATGGACAGGGAGGCCTGGCGTGCTGCGATTCATGGGGTCGCAAAGAATTGGACACGACTGAGCAACTGAACTGAACTGAACAAATATTTTACTTGTTTCACTACTTTCAATGGTTATGGTGGTTTAGTCGCTAAGTCGTGTCCAACTCTTGTGACCCCATGGGCTGTAGCCTGCCAGGCTCCTCCATCCATGGGATTTCCCAGGCAAGAATACTGGAGTGGGTTGCCATATCCTTCTCCAGGGGATCTTCCTGACCCAGGGATAGAACTCTGGTCTCTTGCATTGCAGGCAGATTCTTTACCGACTGAGCTATCAGGGAAGCCAGTTCAATCTTTATGGGAATTCTTTTCTGAAAACCCAAAGGGCCAGGGCCTTGTCACTGACCTTTGGTCTAGTGGCTAGGATTCAGCTCTCACTGCTGCGTCCCAACCTCATTCTCTGGCTGGGAACCGAAACCCGCTTCAATCCACTGCATACCAAGGCTACCCAAGATCAATTCATGTTTCAAAAGGAAGACTATTTTTAAATTGTTACTCAAGAAAGAGTTCCTCTTATAGTTTGAAATCAGGTTGCAGACTTTTACCAGAAATTATTATCCATTCCTCTTTCTTGCTCTAATGTTTCTCTCGGTATATTTGAATAACAAGCAGGATTTTTAAAAATTATATACCTGTGCATACATAGCTATATTTTAATGCAGTTTCAAATTATCAAGGGCAAAGAGGAAATCTTAAAAGTGACCATGGAGAAAAGATATTAGGCCGACTTTGTTTTTATCACTAGAAACAGGAGATCAGTAAAATTTGGAGCAATATCTTCAAAATGCAGAGGGATAATAACTCACTTCAGAACTAAGTGATCAACCTGACTATTTTTTTTCAGTAGGGAGAACACAACAAAGACATATTGAAATAAACAAAGACTTTCAAGTTTACCACAGACAAATCCTTAATTTAAAAAAAATGCTTAAGCAAAAGAGACACAGATGTATAGAACAGTCTTTTGGACTCTGTGGGAGAGGGAGAGAGTGGGATGATTTGGGAGAATGGCACTGAAACATGTATAATATCATATATGAAACGAATCGCCAGTCCAGGTTCAATGCATGATACTGGATGCTTGGGGCTGGTGCACTGGGATGACCCAGAGGGATGGTACGGGGAGGGAGGTGGGAGGGGGGGTTCAGGATGGGGAACACGTGTACACCCGTGGCAGATTCATGTTGATGTATGGCAAAACCAATACAATACTGTAAAGTAATTAACCTCCAATTAAATAAATTTATATTTAAAAAATAAATAAAATAAAATATTCTTGCCTTTAAAAAAAAATGCTCAAAAAGATTCTTCATCAAGGAGAAAAGTAAACTTACAGGAAAGGAAAGATGTAGTAAAGCCAAATGTTAACATGGATTCTACTAAATATATTGATAAATATAATTGCTTCAAAATATCTAATTATCTTTTGCTTCACTTTTAAGATAAAACAATGCTTTGCAAAAATAAAAATATAATGGGATTTTCATTGATACTCAAGGAGGTTAAGGGTCTGTTATGAAGGAAGGTAAAATAGTCACATTTATTAGGAGAAGTGATATTTAAATATATATGCAGAAAGAATTAGGGTAACAACATAAAAAAGAAACTGTATGGTGTCCAAACCAGAAGAAGAAAAAATTGCAAGTATAGTTAAAAAACAAAAAAACACAGTCAAATGCTAACCAACAGGAAACTGTTATAGAAATAATATCATAGACAATAGAATTAAAGGCAAAAAGCATGGATGGAGAAAATACACAATAGAAGCAATAACTGTAACAAATCATAACATGCACAAGTTTCTGAATGCCTAATAATATAGTCTTAATATATATAAAGCAAAAACTGGCCATACTAGTAGTGTCAGACCCACGTGAACAGTGGAGACAGACTGCATTTAAATCTCAGCTCTACCGACTGCTAGCTTTGCGAACTTCTTAACTTCTTTGTCCCTCGATTTCTTCTTTTGTAAAAATGATGCCCTCACCTTATACAGTTGGTTTAAGAATAAAATAAATTATTATATTTAGAGGACACATACAGTACCAAGCGCATATTAAAATCTATACGTAACTTTTTACTGATGGAGAGAATTTTAAGAATTGATTCCTCTAATAAAGTGAAAAACTGATATTCAGACAAAACATAATAATGCTAGAGGACTTCGATGAGGATTGTTTTTCTAAAAGAGAATGTATATTGAACACTACCTCCAAAAAGTAAAAAATATACACTTTTGAAATTACTGGAACATTATAAAATTAACCACATACTAGATCACATGTATGGAGTAGAAAATGGCAACCCACTCCAGTATTCTTGCCTGGGAAATTCCATGGACAGAGGATCCTGGCAGGCTACAGTTCATGGGGTCACAGAGTTGGACACAACTGAGCACAAATGCCTAGATCACATGTAATGTCAACTATTTTCAATAATTTATAAAACCGTATCTTCTTACCACAAAGGATTAAATATTTTTTGAAAATAAAATAAACTTATTTTCAGAAAGTTGATACGTTCTCAGATGTAAAGTATGAAAAAAGATCACAATAGAAATTAGAGAATATTTATAACTAAGTAAAAATAAAAGTGGTACATATCAAAACCTGCCAGAAGCTGGTACAGCAGTAATTCCAGGGAAATTTATACACATATATGGCATCTGGTCCCATCACTTCATGGGAAATAGATGGGGAAACAGTGGAAACAGTGTCAGGCTTTATTTTTTGGGCTCCAAAATCACTGCAGATGGTGATTGCAGCCATGAAATTAAAAGACACTTACTCCTTGGAAGGAAAGTTATGACCAACCTAGATAGCATATTGAAAAGCAGAGACATTACTTTGCCAACAAAGGTCCGTCTAGTCAAGGCTATGGTTTTTCCAGCGGTCATGTATGGATGTGAGAGTTGGACTGTGAAGAAGGCTGAGCGCCGAAGAATTGATGCTTTTGAACTGTGGTGTTGGAGAAGACTCTTGAGAGTCTCTTGGACTGCAAGATTTGACCAGTCCATTCTGAAAGAGATCAGCCCTGGGATTTCTTTGGAAGGACTGATGCTAAAGCTGAAACTCCAGTACTATGGCCACCTCATGCGAAGAGTTGACTCATTGGAAAAGACTCTGATGCTGGGAGGGATTGAGGGCAAGAGGAGAAGGGGACGACAGAGGACGAGATGGCTGGATGGCATCACTGACTCAATGGACGTGAGTCTGAGTGAACTCTGGGAGTTGGTGATGGACAGGGAGGCCTGGCGTGCTGCGATTCATGGGGTCACAAAGAGTTGGACACGACTGAGCAACTGAACTGAACTGAAATGTATTTACTTAATAAATAAAATCAACAAAACAAAAGCTATTTCTTTTAAAGAAAGAAAGTACACTGACTCCATTAGTAAAAGAGAGAACATCAAAAAGAATAATAGAAAAATGGAATGAAAATAGTAAATATTGAAATTACTATATTTTTATGGAGCTTTTTATAATATCATATAAACATTATAAATAAATTTATGCCAATAACTTGTAGACTTAAATGAAACTGACAACTTTCCAGACAAATATAAGTTAGTAAAATTGCCTGAGGAAGAAATGATTAACATTAAATAAATTTAGTGAATTATACAATCTTATCTTGCCAAAAAACACCAAAGCTTCTTGGAACTAACAATTTAAACTACAGAAAAATGTTTCAGAGAATAGTTAATGAGGGGAAACTACTCAGCCAGTTTTATGAAGCGAATGTATCTTTACATCCAAAGCAGACATGAACAATGAAAGAAACAAAGTCCTATAGATAGATGCAAAAAATGCAATCAATTTCAAGAGTCATCGATGACAACTTTCAGCTAATTAGGAATAGAAGGAGAATCTTTGAACTTTTATCTATAGTTAACAGCACACTGAAATGTGAAATTTCAGATGTGTTCCAATTAAACTCAGGAACAACTCAAGGATGCCTATGAAACTGCTTCTAACACTGGAAATACAACACAAACAATAAGGTAAGTAAAGAAAATAAGGTATAAGGAGTACAAAAACTAGCAAAATTATCTTTGTTGAGACAATACTGTTTATAAAATTAAAGAAAATTTACAAACAATTGGCAAGTTTGCTAGACACGAACTCAATATATAAGAATCAATAGAGTCCTTACATATGAATGATCATTAATGAGTAAAACAACAGCAGCTAGGTAGTTATTAATAACTAAAGAGAGTAAAGCACCTTTTAATAAATCTAGCAAAAGCTGTATAGCAAACTTTTGACAGAGAAAAATGTAAATATGAACAATCCTTTAAAGCACTAATAGAAAATTAGGCTATGATAACAGATAAAAGACTAATATCTAAAAGATATCAGTGTTCTCAAATTCACTTTATATTTTCATGCAATTGTGACTATAATCCCAGAAAGAATATATTTGCCTGTTTAATGGAACTTGCCAAAGCTTACCCTTTATTCATTCAAATAAATGAATAAAGTCCAAGATTAAGTAAGAAATTTAGAAGAAAATTAACTTTTAAAAGGAGAATATCAAGATATTTTGTTGCTGGGATAATTAAAATAGTGTAGAACAGGAACTGAAATAAATAAACAGACAAAGGGTCAGAAAAGAGAGCCCAGAAACTCATAAATATATTGATGTATGAGAGAGAAGAGATATTAAAATCAGTAAGAAAAGAGTGAATTTTTCATACATAGCTTTAGGACAACTGGGTATCTAAGTAAAATACAATTTCAAATATTTTAAAGCCCTAAATATTAAAAGTAAGACTTTAAAACTTTTAAAAGAAAATATAGAATATGTTTATTATCCTGAGGTTGGCAAGATGTATATGCCTAAAAGGCAAAACTCATTAAGTAAAACTATGATATATCTGCCAACATTACAATGAAAACTTTCTATTTAATAAAATACCACAAAGTTAAAGGAAGCCACAGAATGGGATTTTATATTTGCATGGGGTTTCACCAATGAAGATCTCATATTCAGAACATATAAATGTTTACAAATAAATAAGAAAAATATAACAACCCAATATGAATTGGGCTTCCCTGGTGTTTCAGAGGTTAAAGTGTCTGCCTGCAATGCGGGAGACCTGGGTTCAATCCCTGGGTCGCGAAGATCCTCTGGAGATGGAAATAGCAACCCACTCCAGCATTCCTGCCTGGAGAATCACACGGAGAGAGGAGCCTGGTAGGCTACAGTCCACAGGATCGCAAAGAGTCGTACATGACTGAGCTACTTCACTTTCACTTTCAATATGAATAAAGGCCAATATGTGTGAGGTATTCAAGAAAAGGAGTGTTCAAATGGCCAACAACGTAGAAATTAAAAGGTTCAACCCCACAAATGATTAGGAAAATGAAAGTTAAAACCAAATGCAAATTAAAACCATTCACCTTTCAAATTCAGCAAACCAATTTTAAAGTCTCGTGATACTCTAGACTTATAAAAGGTCACATAGATTCTCATACATTTATAGTGAACACAGAAATTGGTGTAGCTATTTTGGAAGGAAATTTACCATTCATAAAGTTTAATATGCCATATTAGTTTTGTATTGCCGTGTAACAAACAACTATCGACTTCATGGCTTAAAACAATGAAAATTTGTTAGCTTACAGTTCTGGAGGTCAGAAGTTTGTCCTGCGTTTCACTGGGCTAAAGTCAAGATGTCTCTTCTGGACTGCATTCCTAGCTGGAGGCTCTAGGAGAGAACCCGTTTTTGTTGCCTTTATCCAGTGGCTCCGGACTTATACTACTCGGCACATGCCCCTCTTCACCATCTTCAAAACCAGCAACAGCTGGTAGAATTTTTTTCAGGTGGTAGCTTATGACTCTCAGTTCTGCCTCCTCTTCTGATTTCAAGGATTCCTGTAATTAGATTGGGCCCTCCTGGGTAAGCCAATTAAGTAAGCCTTGCCTTCTAAAGATACTTAATTACATTTGTGAAGACCCTTTTGCCATACAAAGTCTAACATATAAACAGGTTTCAAGGACATCTTTGGAGGAACTACATATACATGTGCTCCTTGAACTAGCAATTTTACATCAGAGGCCTTAAAAAATTATTGCAAATGAACTCAAAGAGATATTCAGAAATACATTCATTGGGACATTGTGTATATTATGAAAGTTTTTTTTAATTGTTTATTAATAGGAAAATAAATATCAGTGCATTTCCACAATGGAATTCTTCATAGGGTTAAGATAAATTGTAAAAACATAATATCAAACAAAATAAAGATGCAGAATTACATTTGTTTGAGTATGTGTATGTATGGATGTGCATGGATAAGGAGAGATGATTGACATAGATGATAGAGATTATAGCAATGAATTGGCATAATAAATTCAATGGTTTATTTGAATTCATTGAATTCAATAAATTCAAATGGTTATCTTTGGGAAGTTAGGGGAAGGGGAAGATACACAATATGTTTACATATGTTAGAGCTAGGTGGGTAGATGTGTTTTACTTAAAATACTCTCCAGTTTTTTTATGCCTTCAGTGTTTCACAATAGAAATTTGAAGACACTTGTGTAAGGACACTAAAAGGAATACAGGAATCCCATGGAAGATGCAAAAGCTAAGAAGAGGAACACACTGAGCTAAGCCTAGATTAGTTGGTATTACAAATAAACACTAAACTGAACATCAAGAGCCTGGAGTTTCATCTTAGCTCTGTGACTATTTACCTATGTAACTTTGAGCACATTACCAAACACTACCAGATATTAGCCTCCCCATATCACAAGTGAGGACACAAGCAGAACACTCTAGGTTTGCTGTAAACATAAGATAGTCTATCTCATGGCTTTTAAGTACAGTCAGAGATTGTTGACACTAAAATATGTCTGGTTTGACAAAGTACATCTTCTTGAAATTGAAATTCTTGAAGTTCATGTCTACAGAACTTGTATGAATACATGTACATGCTCCTACACACACCAACACTGCATAATCCCTGCTTTTGGCTTAAAATCACTACTATCTGCCAATCTTTTGAGGCTAAAAGATGGCTCCATAGCTGTTCAGGGAAACAGTTATTAAACCCAGTCTGGGATAAAATGTTGAGATGGAATTGAATTTGGAGCCCTCTTCTTTGTGACCTTCATAGAATCAAGCTCAGTTTTTCATTTGTATAATCTCTTTGGGGAACATGTTCAGTGGTAAGCTGTTAAACAGTACATCTCTAGAACATTATTCCCCAAAAGAGACCTATTAATGCCATAGAATTATGGTAACTTGCCTGTCCTAATTTAGGAACAGACAGTGTTAGACTATGGGGTAAATATTTCCTGGCAAAAACTATATAGTCATTCAAATCCCAGGGTTGCTGAGTGATCTCCTTGCCCATGCCAGAAGGGCCCCCACACTGCAGAAAGAATTCCCTTCACAGATGCTCTGCCACCTCACAAATGCTTCCTTTGTCCTATGTACAAAATCAATGCTGAGGATTTTATACCTTGATTCATGCCTTTGGACACTATTTGGCATATCCTTCCAAGCGATGTCTTCTTCAATAAGAACAAGCCACTTACTTCTGATGACATGAATTCTTGAGTAGGACTCTGACTGGGACATACATTGCCTGAGGCAGGAGGCTGGGCTCACTGGCTGTCTTCTGAGCAGCCTAGATTTCATGTCCTAGTTACTCAACTTTGAGCACAGCCAAAATTTATCTCAAGCCAAGTTCTTCTGGACAAAAAACACTGAAAATTCTTGCCTGCTTCAAGCCAGTAGAAGACTCCAGCCGGATATTGGACCTGTCAAGTAATTTTAATCACTAAAAGAAGAATAGGTTAGACTCTTGCTCTCATTCTCCATAGTGCTGAGGCCACATATAGGCCACCTCTAAATGAAATTTGTGTGTTTTAGTTTAAATTCTCTGTTGTTTTTATTGATTCTGTACATATGATATTTCAGAATACAGTTTTTAATCATATATGTATTCCTGAAGACCCATGAAGTGACTGCTGCGTTTAAAATAAAATTTTTAATTAAAATTTTAATAAAAAGTTTTATTAAAAACATTAAAAAATGTTTAAAATCAGAATTTTTTATTTTAGGAGAGAGTATTTTAGATGTTGTACAACCCTCTCCACTTTCCTGTCACTGCATTGTAACTGTCTCCTCGTCATTTCCCCATGCTGCTGCTGCTAAGTCACTTCAGTCGTGTCCGACTCTGTGCAACCCCATAGACAGCAGCCCACCAGGCTCCTCAGTCCCTGGGATTCTCCAGGCAAGAACACTGGAGTGGGTTGCCATTTCCTTCTCCGATGCATGAAAGTGAAAAGTGAAAGTGAAGTTGCTCAGTCCTATCCGACTCTTTGCAACCCCACGGGACTGCAGCCTAGCAGGCTCCTCCGTCCATGGGATTTTCCAGGCAAGAGTACTGGAGTGGGTTGCCACTGCCTTCTCCGCATTTCCCATATACTTTAAGAATTTGACCTCAGGTTCATGGCTTTCTTTTCCAACATTGAAGGTTCTTGTGGACGACTTACCAAATCCCAGATATCTCTAAACAATAGCTTTCTCCATATGTTACATTCTAGAACATGCCACTTCACAAATTGCTCACTTACAACCTCTAATCTTTTTACTTTACAAATATGTGGACATTATTCTACTCTTAAGGCTTGTCAATTCACTGACCTTCCATTTTTACTTCCTTATCACCTTTTATCTCCCTCTTCAGGTCGGATTGAATGCTCTAGAATTTCAGTGATGATCCTGATAAAACCATCAAATTTTTTTTGCCTTTCTTTTCACAGAAAATTCTAATCCTATATAAACTCAATTATCTGCTTTGGAAGATTCAGTTCAGTTCAGTCGCTCAGTCATGTCTGACTCTTTGCTACCCCATGGACTGCAGCAGGCCAGGCCTCCATCACCAACTCCCATGCCCATTGAGTCAGTGATGCCATCCAACCATCTCATCCTCTGTCTTCCCCTACTTCTCCCACCTTCAATCTTTCCCAGCATCAGGATCTTTTCAAGGGAGTCAGTTCTTTGCATCAGGTGGCCAAAGTATTGGAGTTTCAGCTTCAACATCAGTCCTTCCAATGAATATTAAGGACTGATTTTCTTTAGGATGAACTGGTTGGATCTCCTTGCAGTCCAAGGGACTCTCAAGAGTCTTCTCCAACACCACAGCTCAAAAGCATCAATTCTTCGGCACTCAGCTTTCTTTATAGTCCAACTCTCACATCCATACTACTACTGGAAAAACCATAGCTTTGCCGAGATGGATCTTTTTTGGGAAAGTAATGTCTCTGCTTTTTAATATGCTGTCTAGGTTGGTCATAACTTTCCTTCCAAAGATAGGTCTCACTATAAATTTGGAATCATAAACCTTATTTTTTCTCTGCTCAACTTGCCTTCTGACTTTCTTCAAAAATTACTTCAAACTTTATTTTCTATTCTCAAACTTCTACTTCAACCTCTCATATTGACTATTGATTTTTAGCTGATTATGTTACCATTTACTTCTCGGAGAAAGAGAGAAATCCACCTGAAAAGAATCAACTAACTTCGTGATCATCCAACCTACAAATCCACCTGAATGTCCTTGCATCTTTTCCTTCCAAGTGTACTTCTGAAGCATTTCTTCCATCTGAACTCTGAGATCCTATGCCTTACTGATTGCCCTAGAGCATTTACTTCCTCTGCTTTTCCATGAATTACCAATCTTCACACTTTACATAAGCTCTTTCCAAAGTCTTCCAACCATTCCAACCATTTTTTAGTAAGTTTAAAAAATCTGTTTCTTAATTTGAGTTTCCTGTTCTGTGAATATTATATTTATATATTGTACCAGCTTTCTATGGAATCATCTTTTCTTTATCCATTTGTAGTTTTTTTTGTAGATTCTATATATAGTCAGCTAAACACTGCAATAAGTGTTATTTGCTTGTAGCTTTCCTTTTAGATTTATTTATGAGGTCTTTTGTCTAATAGGAGTTTTAATTTTACTGAACTCAGATTTAGCAGGATTTTCTTTTATGGTTTATGCATTTTGCATCTTTTTTTTTAAATTTAATTTTATTTTTAAACTTTACATAATTGTATTAGTTTTGCCAAACATCAAAATGAATCCACCATAGGTATACATGTGTTCCCCATCCTGAACCCTCCTCCCCCCTCCATCCCCATACCATCCCTCTGGGTCGTCCCAGTGCACCAGCCCCAAGCATCCAGTAAAGATATATTTCAATATTCTAGAAATTTTAAAATGTTACTTTTTACATTGCATCTTTAATTTACATAGATTTTTTCAAAGAGAATAGTATAAACTAAGAACCTTTCTTTTTTTTCTTATAGATAATTATCCAAGCAACATTTATTCTCCTACCCAACTTCTACCTAATAATTTGAAAAAGAAACTTAGTCATTGACAAGATCTAAATATTTGTGTCTACTTTGGCACTCTATTTTTTGTCCATTGATTGATTTTTCCATTCAGGCATCAATATCACACTGCTTTTATTATTAAATTGCTATATCTCTTTAACATATATTGATATCTGATGGGGAGTGTTCCACCACTATATTCTTCTCTAAACTCTTTTGACTTTGTTGGCTCACTGCATTTTTATTTGAATTTTAGTTTTCAATTTGTCAAGTTACAGGAAATTTGATTTGATTTCTTTAATAAGAATTGCTTTATATTTATAGATTAATTTGGGGTGAACTGCACTTTTTTGGTATTATTGGTTCCCAGCCATAAACACGGTACATAGTTTTCATTTATTTTAGTCTTTTTATGTATTTTAAGAATAAATATTATACATTTATCACCAAAGTGAGTAAAAATATAAATTATTCAAATCAAAACATAGAGGGAAAAAAGAGAGAAAAATGGAACAGAACATTTAAAATCTTTGGGAATAAAAATCAAGCAGTTTAACATCCATTAACATATCCTAGAAGGAAGAGAGAAAGTAAATGGTATATAAGAAATATTATACAAGATTATTACTATGATTTTCCAAATTGACAAAAAAATAGTAACTTATGTATCCTAGAATCTCAACAAACACAGGATAAAGTAAACCATACTTAAGGAAATCATAGTTAAAATTCTGAACAGCAAGGATTAAGTGAAATTCATAAAAGCAGTCAGAAAAAAACTCTGACATTTCACTTACACACAAAGAAACAAGATTGATGGCTTAACTTGTTGTTGAAAAATATGTGCTCTGAAAGTGTAAAAAGAAAAAAAATCCTGCAAATAAGAACTCTATCTTCAATGAAAATATCTTTCATAAATGAAGGCAAATTAAAGAAACTTTTAGAGAGACAAAAGTTAAAAGCTGAAAAAAATTTCTCCAACAGATTTACACTATAGAATAAAATATTTAGGCTAAAAAAGTGATACCATAAGGGAGTTCAAATTTACAAGAAACATCAAAAAGCAATGAAGAAGAAATTAGTGGGAGTAAATATGAAATAACATTTTTATATATACATATATAAAATTTATACTTATTTGCATTCTCAACTCTCAGATGGGCTTTTAAAAACTATGATTTTGTAGCTTAATCAGTTTGCTTCATTATTAGTTGAGAATGTTTTGGTTTTAAATATATATGAAAGAATTTCCTTTACTTAAAAAGAACAAATTTATTTTCAACTGGAATGTGCATTATATAAAGAAAAATTTATTTAGAGGGAACGTTTCATTATACAATATAAACAATATATTACTGTTTCTTTTTATTTATCTATTTTAAACCTTAGAAAATATTAATATTAGATTTAGCTTTCCTTCAACAGTTAGTCTTTGCTGACTCTAATTTGAAGTGACCATAGGTTCTAAAATACTTAAAATCTTTATAATTCTCTCCCAATCCCAATAACTCAAAGTTTTAATTTTTTCATTGCTAATTTTGATGGTTATGTCAACTTCCTTGTTTTGTTAATATTAATGGGTTTTACTGGCAGTTTTATTTGGTCAAGTCTTATTCTTGCACAACCAATTTTATAATCAGATCAGATCAGTTGCTCAGTCGTGTCCAACTCTTTGCGACCCCATGAATCGCAGCACGCCAGGCCTCCCTGTCCATCACCAACTCCCGGAATTCACTCAGACTCACGTCCATAGAGTCAGTGATGCCATCCAGCCATCTCATCCTCTGTCGTCCCCTTCTCCTCCTGCCCCCCAGTCCCTCCCAGCATCAGCGTCTTTTCCAGTGAGTCAACTCTTTGCATGAGGTGGCCAAAGTACTGGAGTTTCAGCTTTAGCATCATTCCTTCCAAAGAAATCCAGGGCTGATCTCCTTCAGAATGGACTGGTTGGATCTCCTTGCAGTCCAAGGGACTCTCAAGAGTCTTCTCCAACACCACAGTTCAAAAGCAACAATTCTTCGGTGCTCAGCTTTCTTCACAGTCCAACTCTCACATCCATACATGACCACAGGAAAAACCATAGCCTTGACTAGATGAACCTTTGTTGCAAAGTAATGTCTCTGCTTTTGAATATGCTATCTAGGTTGGTCATAACTTTCCTTCCAAGGAGTAAGCGTCTTTTAATTTCATGGCTGCAGTCATCATCTGCAGTGATTTTGGAGCCCAGAAAAATAAAGTCTGGCACTGTTTCCACTGTTTCCGCATCTATTTCCCATGAAGTGATGGGACCGGATGCCATGATCTTCATTTTCTGAATATAGAGCTTTAAGCCAACTTTTTCACTCTCCACTTTCATCAAGAGGCTTTTGAGTTCCTCTTCACTTTCTGCCGTAAGGGTGGTGTCATCTGCATATCTGAGGTTATTGATATTTCTCCCGGCAATCTTGATTCCAGCTTGTGCTTCTTCCAGCCCAGCGTTTCTCATGATGTACTCTGCATAGAAGTTAAATAAGCAGGGTGACAATATACAGCGTTGACGTACTCCTTTTCCTATTTGGAACCAGTCTGTTGTTCCATGTCCAGTTCTAACTGTTGCTTCCTGACCTGCATACAAATTTCTCAAGAGGCAGGTAAGGTGGTCTGGTATTCCCATCTCTTTCAGAATTTTCCACAGTTTATTGTGAAATAAACTTATATATATATATATATATATATATATATATATAAAAGTTTATATATAAAAGTTTATATATATGTTTATATATATATATCCTTCATTTTATAATAAAGGAGTATAATTAATTTGGTTCTCCAAATGCATGGAAAAAAATATGGACCCCCTACAATGACATAAAAGGACAAAGGAATTCTAGGATCTCAAAAAAAAATGTTTTAAACAGTTATAAGATGATTTCTACTTCTTGCTTTGCTTTTTGATATTATTGCATTGTTTTTAACCATGCAAACATTTTCCTCTCTTCTTCCTTAATACAAACTTCTCTTGTATGATTGATTCATGGTACTGACACAAGGAATTCTAAGTGTATTGAATCCAATAGGATGTGTAATATGTGGGGTTTAATAAAGACATGCACTGCTATTGCAGTGGAATCACAGACTCTGCATTTGAATTCACAACAATCTTTACCAGGAAGAATTCTTCAACAACTAGCAGGTTTCCATCAATATGTTTGGTAGAACTTCATCAAATCTTAATAAATCAAAATAATTCTTAGTATTGATTTTCTTTCTTTTCCCAAATCAGAAGACAAGAACTCAGCATCTAGATCACCTGAAAGAATGTTGGTTTCTTCAAGGGCTTCTGTTAATCAGTTACTTATATTCAGCACCTGACACTGGGAGTATATTTAGGGCTCTAGCCATTGGCTCAGAAGGTAAAGAATCTGCCTGCAATGTGGGAGGCCTAGGTTCGATCCCTGGTTCAGGAAGATCCCCTGGAGAAGGAAATGGCAACCCATTCTGGTATTCTTGCCTGTAGAATCCCATGAACAGAGAAGCCTGGTGGGCTACAGTCCATGGGGTTGCAGAGAGCTGACATGGCTGAGATTAACCCTTTCACACTTTCACTTTCTAGCCATTGTCATTTTCTTCCTCAAACCCTGTCTGGCCTATAAACTCAATTTATCAATATAGCATCTTTTTTTCTAAGTACATCAGTGCTGTCCATTCTAGGGGAAAGAAGAGACCAGAACTAGGACTAAACCTAATTCCAACCCCAGTTTTGATCTCTGTCCCAATCTTGGCCTCGGCTTTGGATGGAATTTTAATGATCCCATTTTCACTGGACAAATGGCCCTTTAAAACCCTATCAGAGATGCATTTAGCTTTAACCACCTACTCCTCTAGAGCAAATGGACCTTGGAAAGCTGTCAGTCCTTTATATGTCAGAGTCAATTTGAGCTGTTTCCTTTCCACCCAACACCTAATTGAGATGAGTCACATGAATAAACAAAGTAAATTCCTCTGTCGGAGAGAAAAAGAAGATATGACTAATAATTTCAGATCATACCTAAATTATGAGGCTAAATAAAGGTCTACAGTCTTGAGAAGCTTGTAAGAAGAGATGCAGCCAGTGGGAAATAGTGCAGGAGAATGCTGAACTGTTGCCAAAGATGAATTTAATCAATCCCTATTGAATAATTTTTCAACCTATCATTTAGAATAAAGAAAGCAAATTCTTTCCTGCACCTAAAGTTGGTTCTTTGTAAAAACAGACTGTGAGGAAAATACTCTTTCAGAAGAGGCCTAGCAGAGGGCATCTGATATTAAGTGAAAAAGAGAATTTGGGGTCAGAAGAGAGTCTTAAATTTTTCAGATAAAATGTGAACTTGTACATCATTTTTAGGAAAAAAAATTGAATATAATATTGGCATACAGGATATAATATCAAAATAATAAATCCATCAGACATATTTCGAATACCTATTATGTGCCTGGATAACTCCATTAGATCTAAGTAGAGATAACTGCTTGGAGAAGGCAACGGCACCCCACTCCAGTACTCTTACCTGGAAAATCCCATGGACGGAGGAGCCTGGTGGGCTGCAGTCCATGGGGTCTCTGAGGGTCGGACACGACTGAGCAACTTCATTTTCACTTTTCATTTTCATGCATTGGAGAAGGAAATGGCAATCCACTCCAGTGTTCTTGCCTGGAGAATCCCAGGGATGGGGGAGCCTGGTGGGCTGCCGTCTCTGGGGTCGCACAGAGTTGGACACAACTGAAGTGACTTAGCAGCAGAGATAACTGCTAAAAGAACATAGTGGTTTTTGGTGTTTGTATTTGAATGTCATATGAAAAATAGATTCCGTTGAATGGCTTTGTACATAAAATAGCCCAAGGTGACTTGGGATGCATGTCTTTTGAAAAATCATACTTTATACTATTTGAAATTTAAGCACACTTGACATATGTACATAAGTACTGTGTCATATGTCATATGTGTCATATGTCAAGTACTTGTAAGTGTAGGGATCTTTCTTGAATTTATACCCATAGTCTGAGTTGATGAGAAAAAAAAAGCTTCTACCCCAGTTTGTTTTATCTTTTCCTAATAATTACTTTCCAAGTATGTCAGGTAAGTTTTCTTGCACCAGTCAATTTCACATCTGCTTGATATAACATACATATCAATATTTTAACAGTTATAATACATATTGCAATCCATGATAAATAGAATTTAAAAATGGAAAGCATTCTTAATTCAATTTTATTTCTGTTCCTATTATCTCCAGGTCAAGGACATCTTAGTTTATTTTTTTTTTCACTTAACTTATTTTTTAGGAATGTTTGCACTAAAAATGTCTTCCCCACCCCACCCTCCCTCAAGACTTTTGGTTTGGCTTCTACATGAAAAGATGAAAATAGCTTGAAAGTTGCCCTCCTGTCCTAACAATGAGAAAAAAGTGAACAAATTTAAAATCAATGATTTTCTTGGACTCATTGGAGATCTTTGCCACAAAGAAAACCTCTACCCTAAAATCTGGAAAGACAAATGAATACAGAAAATCACAACTAAGACCTACGTACTGGAGCAGAAACCACTGATACCATAAATTTCAGTGAATTTCATAAACATATATGAACAAAAACTTCATAAACATATGTGAACACATATATGATAATTTTGATAAACTGCTAGAGGCTGAGTGACGGCTGCAGTCTTGGGTAAGGGTGGAGGCACAATCTGTGTGTGGGGGTTGGGGGAGGCTTTACCTCCAGAAAGGCCACCAGGTTCTCTTGATGAAGAGCCAAGAAAAATATTCTCATAGCTTTGGCAAAAATAGGTGAAGAATGATCATTATGAAATATATCCAAAGGGTTTCAGTGACAAAGGTCTATGTTCAGGGGGAAAGATTTTATCAGAATTTTACTCGATCTGAAGTTATAGCCCTGCTCCCACTCCAGCCCTCTCTAGCCTTGCTGTTTCACTTAGGGAGAGAGAAAGCAAAAAAAAATCATAAAGGTTGGAGTCACCACAATGAAGGATAAAGACATGCTGAAAATCTAAGATCTAATCATAAGATTAAAGAATATTGAGCTTCTCTGGTGGCTCAGTGGTGAAGCGTCCACCTGCCAATGTAGGATACATTAATTCGACCTGTGATCAGGGAAGATCCCACCTGCAGCAGAGCAACAAAGCCCACATGCCACGATTATTGAGCTTGCACACTATAGTCTGGGAGCTACAACTATTGAAGCCCACGTGCCATAGAGCCTGAATCCACAGCAAACGAAGCCTGTGTGCTGCAATGGGAGAGCAGCGACCCACTCACTGAAACTATAGAAAAGACTGCACAACAAAGACTGCACAGCCAAATATAAATAAATACAATTTTTTTCAAAAAAAAAAGAATACTTCAACTGCCACACACTATTATCCTACAAATAGAGCTCAGTGTATAACTGAGCAACTGAAATGAACTGATATACCTGGGAAACACAGATAAGAGAACTGCAAGACAAAGACTCTCTGAGGAAGAGTACTTAAACAAGCTCAAAGTCAACAGGGAGAGGATAAAAAAAGACAGAGGTATCTGAAGACTCTAGTGCATACACTTACAGCAAATATTGCACAGTGTTCAACAGCTCAGTTCAGTTGCTCAGTCATGTCCAACTCTTTGCAACACTGTGGACTGCAGCACACCAGGCTTCCCTGTCCATCACCAACTCCTGGAGCTTGTTCAAACTCATGTCCTTCAAGACAGTGATGCCATCCAAGCATCTAGTCCTCTGTAATCCCCTTATCCTCCTGCCTTCAATCTTTCCCAACATCAGGGTCTTTTCCAATGAGTTGGCTCTTCATATCAGGTAGCCAAAGTATTGGAGTTTCAGCTTAAACATCAGTCCTTCCAATGAATATTCAGGACTGATTTCCTTTATGATTGACTGATTGGATCTCCATGCAGTCCAAGGGACTCTCAAGAGTCTTTTCCAGCACCACAGTTCAAAAGCATCAATGCTTCAGCGCTCAGTTTTCTTTATAGTCCAATTCTCACATCCATACATGACTACTAGAAAAACCATAGCTTTAACTAGACAGACCTTTGTGGGCAAGGGAATATGTCTGCTTTTTAATATGTTGTCTAGGCTTGTCATAGCTTTTCTTCCAAGGAGCAAGCGTCTTTTAATTTCATAGCCATGGTCACCATCTGCAGTGATTTTGGAGCCCAAGAAAATAGTCTCTCACTGTTTCCATTGTTTCCCCATAAATTTGCCATGTAGTGATGGGACCAGACGCCATGATCTTAGTTTTCTGAATGTTGAGTTTTAAGCCAGCTTTTTCACTCTCATCTTTCACTTTCATCAAGAGGCTCTTTAGCTCCTCTTTGCTTTCTGCCATAACCTTATCTGCATATCTGAGGTTTTTGATATTTCTCCTGGCAATCTTGGTCAGCTTGTGTTTCATCCAGCTGGGCATTTCACATGATGTACTCTGCATGTAAGTTAAATAAGCAGGGTGACAATATACAACCTTGATGTACTACTTTCCCAATTTGGAACCAGTCTGTTGTTCCATGTCTGGTTCTAACTGTTGCTTCCTGACCTGCATACAGATTTCTCAAGAGGCAAGTAAGGTGCTTTGGTATTCCCATCTCTTGAAGAATTTTCCACAGTTTGTTGTGATCTGCACAATCAAAGGCTTTGGTGTAGTCAATAAAGCAGAAGTAGATATTTTTCTGGAACTCTTCTGCTTTTTTGATAATCCAGTTAATGTTGGCAATTTGATCTCTGGTTCCTCTGCCTTTTCTAAATCCAGCTTGAACATCTGGAAGTTCTCGGTTCATGTACTATTGAAGACTTGCTTGGAGATATTTGAACATTACTTTGCTAACAATTGTGTATTAGTTTGAACATTCTTTGGCATTGCCTTTCTTTGGGATTGGAATGAAAACTGACCTTTCTCAATCCTGTGGCCACTGCTCAGTTTTCCAAATTTGCTGGCATATTGAATGTAGCACTTTCACAGCATCATCTTTTAGCATTTGAAATAGCTCAACTGGAATTCCATCACTTCTACTAGCTTTGTTCGTAGTGGTGCATCCTAAGGCCCACTTGACTGCATTCCAGGATGTCTGGCTCTAGGTAAGTGATCACAACATCGTGGTTATCTGGGTCATGAAGATCTGTTTTTTATAGTTCTGTGTATTCTTGCCACCTCTTCTTAATATCTTCTGCTTCTGTTAGGTCCATATTGTTTCTGTCCTTGTTATGCCCATCTTTTCATGAAATATTTTCTTGGTATCTCTAATTTTTGCACAGTGTCCAACCCCTCACCTCATCAACATAAAAGTTCACACTAAAGTTGTTTTTTGCCTCAATTCCCATAATGTTCAGTTCCCCTTGTCCCCCTAAAATATTACAAGGTATGCTAAGAGGGAAGAAAGACCACAGTCTCCAGAGACAAAGCAAGCATCATATTTACTAATGGAAAAAGTGGACACAGGACAATAACAAGTAAGTAACGTAAGCAGAGAGATGGAAAATCTAAGAAAGTCTCAAAGAAGCCAAAAACACTGTAACAGAACTGAAGAGTACCTTTGGGCTCATCAATAGACTGAGCAGAGTCTAGGAAATAATCAGTGAACTGAGATACAAGTCAATAGAAACTTCCCAAAAGTAAATGTAAAGGGGAAAGATAATGACAAAAATAGAACAGAATATCCAAGAAAAAAATAACTATCTTTTCGTATCATATTTAAACTGCAGAAAACAAAAGACAAAGGAAATCTTGAGAGAAGTTAGAGTAAATTTTACCTATAGAGGAAAAATAGTACGGAGATAAGAATTACAGTGAGCTCTTCAGAAATCATGTTAGCAGACAGAAAATAGAATGAAATGTAAGTGCTAAAGAAAAAACCACCAACCTCGAATCCTATGTCCAGCAAAATTGTCTTTCCCAAGTAAAAGAGAAATAAGACTTTCTCAGACAAACAAAAACTATAGGAATTCACCATCATGATATCTACTCTGTAAGCAATGTTAAAAACAATTTTTCAGGGAGAAGAAAAATTATAGTAGGTCAGAAACTCACATCTGTATATAGAAAGGAAGAGCATTCGGTTCAGTTCAGTCACTCAGTCATGTCTGACTCTTTGCGACCCCATGAATCGCAGCACACCAGGCCTCCCTGTCCATCACCATCTCCTGGAGTTCACTCAAACTCATGTCCATTGAGTCAGTGATGCCATCCAGCCATCTCATCCTCTGTCATCCCCTTCTCCTCCTGCCCCCAATCCCTCCCAGCATCAGAGTCTTTTCCAATGAGTCAACTCTTCACATGAGGTGGCCAAAGTACTGGAGTTTCAGCTTTAGCATCATTCCTTCCAAAGAAATCCCAGGGCTGATCTCCTTTAGAATGGACTGGTTGGATCTCCTTGCAGTCCAAGGGACTCTCAAGAGTCTTCTCCAACACCACAGTTCAAAAGCATCAATTCTTTGGTGCTCAGCCTTCTTCACAGTCCAACTCTCGCATCCATACATGACTACTGGAAAAACCATAGCCTTGGCTAGACAGACCTTTGTTGGCAAAGTAATGTCTCTGCTTTTCAATATGCTATGAAACAAAGTAAAACAAAATCTTCTACTTTTCTTATTCTTAATGATCTAAAAGATAGCTGTTTAAAGTAACAATAGTCACAATGTATCGGGTAATTATAGAATTCAGGCAGGTAAAATGAATGACAGCAATGTCAAAAAGGATGAGAGGGAAGAATAGGACATACTTTGTTTATAAGGCTCCTGCACTACAAGTGGAGCAATACAGTGTTATTTGTAGGTGGACTTAATTAAAAATATATGTTATAAACACTAAACCCACCGCTAATAACTTCTTTAAACTAAGTATAATTGATATGCTACTACAGTTCTCCAAAGCTGGCATCGTTCAGGTATCTGGGTCAAAGATATTTCTCAATAAGGTAATCATCTAAGAGTGCCACAGGTAGCCCCTTTTATAGTTCAAAACCCTTTTTAAAAAATTTCAGTTGGCAATATATTTTCTCCAATAGGTTACAAAGAATCTCATAATCACTAAAAATATATTTTAAATGGGAGATTTTTTAAATATATTTCTACCTACAGCACTTTCATCTATGTTACATCAATGAAAATGTTTTCTTATGCTCTTTGTTAATACAAAATTGTTCTAAAACATTAGTAATAAACATTTCAGAAGATTTAGGTTATTTATATCTTGTGAAAAAAAAGTTTAAGTATCGGTCGCTCAATAATGTCCATCTTTTTGTGACACCATAGCCTGTAGCCTGCTAGGCTCCTCTGTCCATGGAATTCTCCAGGCAAGGATACTGGAGTGGGTTTCCATTCCCTTTGTCAGGGAATATTCCCAACTCAGGGATCAAACTGGGTTCTCCTGCATTGAAGGAAAATTCTTTACCATCTAAGCCACCAGGGAAGCCCAAATTAATTAAATTCAGTAAAAATTATTCAGTGACATTAAAAAATCCTACAGTGGGATATCACAAGAAGACAAAAGGTCAGTGAACTATTCATACAGAATAATCCCTGCTAAAATAGAATGGTTTTTAATAAAACCAGAACTTTGTTTTTTTTCAGTTATTGCTTCCATGGGTTTTCAGTGACATTCAATTAGTCAATTAATACATCTTTTTGAATTTTTAACTTTGTGACCACTTTTAAGTGCTCAAGATTCAGTGAAATTTTGTATTACTATTCCTCCTTGCAGTGCATGACAGACCTCATTAAATTATATTGGTATAGTTTCAGAGTGATCTTGGATGTGCCTTTAGAATCTTTCAAACAGCTTGAGACATTCCTTCCATTTGATTAGAATTGCCATACAAGATGAGATTCATTTGCCATTTCTGGTTTAAATTAAAGATATGTGGTAATTATATTGTCACACATAAGAATGTTGGGTAGGGTCTGGGTAAATGCTGGAACATGTTCCCGTTCATTTCAAGGCATTTGAAAAACTATCTGGAAAAACAAAGAGACAATATAAACTGAAAATAAAAGGCTTAGGGATGAGTTGTAGAGGGAAAGGGAATTAAGGCCAGCAAGAATACTATAAAGGACAAACTCTACTGAAACTCATTGTTCTAAGAGAGAACATGGTAATTTATTGATCTTTCAAAAATATTAAAAAAAGACTAGAAAATGGTGTGTCATGGTATCAATAAAACCATATTTCCCCCACTGAAAATAAAACACACATTTTAATATTGTATTATTTATGTTATTAGAAATTATTATATTATTACATTCTGTTATAATAAATTATTATATTATTTATGTTGTTTTAGATTTCAAAAGAAATTTGGTTTCTAACATTTATAAAAGTAGACTTCAATAAATTGTCATTATTTATGCTTATGTGAATTTAGTCATATGTAGAATATAATACTTTATTAGATAATTTAAGTCTTTCATATTGGCAGTATACTGCAAAGTTAAATCTTCACCCCAAATTTGGATTCTTCTATTTTTTTTAGCATTTTATTTTATTTTTTTAATTTTATTTTATTTTTAAACCTTACAAAATTGTATTAGTTTTGCCAAATATCAAAATGAATCCGCCACAGGTACACATGTTTAGTTGATCTATCCATAGGTGTCAGTAGGGTATTAAAGTCTCCCACGATTATTGTGTTATTGTTAATTTCTCCTTTCATACTTGTTAGCATTTGTCTTACATACTGCGGTGCTCCCGTGTTGGGTGCATATATATTTATAATTGTTATATCTTCTTCTTGGATTGATCCTTCGATCATTATGTAGTGACCTTCTTTGTCTCTTTTCACAGCCTTTGTTTTAAAGTCTATTTTATCTGATATGAGTATTCCCACTGCTGGGAATACACACTGAGGAAACCAGAAGGGAAAGAGACACGTGTACCCCAATGTTCATCGCAGCACTGTTTATAATAGCCAGGACATGGAAGCAACCTAGATGTCCATCAGCAGATGAATGGATAAGAGAGCTGTGGTACATATACACAATGGAGTATTACTCAGCCATTAAAAAGAATACATTTGAATCAGTTCTAATGAGGTGGATGAAACTGGAGCCTATTATACAGAGTGAAGTAAGCCAGAAAGAAAAACACCAATACAGTATACTAACGCATATATATGGAATTTAGAAAGATGGTAACAATAACCCTGTGTACGAGACAGCAAAAAAGACACTGATGTATAGAACAGTCTTATGGACTCTGTGGGAGAGGGAGAGGGTGGGAAGATTTGGGAGAATGGCATTGAAACATGTAAAATATCATGTATGAAATGAGTTGCCAGTCCAGGTTCGATGCACGATACTGGATGCTTGGGGCTGGTGCACTGGGACGACCCAGAGGGATGGAATGGGGAGGGAGAGGGAGGAGGGTTCAGGATGGGGAACACATGTATACCTGTGGTGGATTCATTTTGATATTTGGCAAAACTAATACAATTATGTAAAGTTTAAAAATAAAATAAAATTTTAAAAAATGAATTAAAAAAAAAAGAAAATATCAATGAAATAAGAACTGTTTCTTCGTAAAGATAAATTTGATAAACCTTTAGCCAGCAGCAATAAGAAAGAAAGGGAGAGGACCCAAATTTAAAAATAAATCAAATTGGAGAAATAACAACTGATACCACAGATACAAAAAAAAAAAAAAACAATTAAACTACAAAAAGCTATAACCCAAAAATTGGACAACCTAGAATAAATGGACAACTTTCTAGAAACATACAACCTGCCAAGACTGAATCAAGAATAAACAGATAATTTGAACAGATTGATCACTAGTAGTGAAATTGAATCTGTTTAAACCTCCAAGCAAACAAAGTCGAGGACTGGACAGTGTCACAGGGAAATTTTACAAAATATAAAAACAGTTAGTAATTATCCTTTTCAAACTCTTCCAAAAATTGAAGAGGATGGAATACTTTCAAACTCATTCTATGAGGCTACCATTACTTTGTCACCAAAACAAAGATATTACAACAAATGAAAATCACAAGTCAGTATCTTTGATGAATATAAATGCAAACATCTTCAATAAAATATCAGCACGCTGAATCCAACAGTATATGCAAAAAATAAAACACCAAGGTCAACTTGAATTTATTCCAGGGAAAGAAGGATATTTCAAGAGGGATGGTGTATATATATATATGTATATATATATATATATATGTAGCTGGTTCATGTTGTTGTACTGCAGAAGGCAATACAGTATTGTAAAACAATTATCCTCCAATTAAAAAAATTTTTTTAAGTAAAAAAAAGCAATCCATGTGATAAATCACATTAACAAAAGGAGGGACAAACATCACATGATCATCTCAATAGATGCAGATAAAGCATTTGCCAAAATTCAACATGATTTTATGATTAAAAACTCTCCAGAAAGTGATATAGAAGGGACATAGCTGAAGACAATAAATGCTATATATGACAAACTCACAGGTAACATACTCAATGGTGAGAAGCTGAAAGCATTTCCTCTAAGATCAGGAACAAGACAAGGATGCCCACTCTCACTACTTTTATTCAACACAGTATTAGGAGTCCCCACCATGGCAATCAGACAAGAGAAAGAAATAAAAGGGATACAAGTCAGAAAGTAAGAGGTAAATCTGTCACTGTTTGCAGATGACATGATTCCATACATAGAAAGTCCTAAAGACACCACCAAAATACTAGAACGCATCAATGAATTTGGTAAAGTTGTAGGATATAAAATTAATATACAAAAATATATACATTTCTGTATTACATTTTTATACACTGACAATGAACTATTAGAAAGAGAAATTGAGGAAACAAAATCATTTACTTCAACATCAAAAAGTACCTAGGACTAAACCTACCTAAGGTAGTAAACACTTGTACCTGGAAAACTATAAGAAACTAATAAAAGAAACTGAAGATTACATGAACAGATGGAAAGGTACACTGTGTTCATGTGTTGGTAGAATTAATATTGTTAAAATGATCATACTCCCCAAGGCAATCTACATATTCAATGCAATTGCTGTTCAGTCGCTCAGTTGCGTCCGACTCTTTGCAACCCCATGGACTGTAGTACGCCAGACTTCCCTGTCCTTCACCATTTCCTGGAACTTTCTTAAGCTCACGTCCATTGAGTTGATGATGCCGTCCAGCCATCTCATCCTCTGTCATCCCCTTCTCCTTCCACCTTCAATCTTATCCAGTATCAAGGTCTTTTCCAGGCTCTTTGCATCAGTTGGCCAAAGTATTGGAGCTTCCACTTCAGCATCAGTCCTTCCAATGAATATGCAGGGTTGATTTCCTTTAGGATTTACTGGTTTTATCTCCTTGTTGTCCTAGGGACTCTCTAGAGTCTTCTCCAACACCACAGTTCAAAAGCATCAATTCTTCAGCCCTCAGCCTTTTTATCATCCAACTCTCACATTCATACATGACTAGTGGAAAAACCACAGCTTTGACTAGATGGACCTTTGTTGGCAAAGTAACGTTTCTGCCTTTTCATATACTGTCTAGGTTTGTCATAGCTTTCCTTTCAAGGAGGAAACGTCTTTTCATTTCATGGCTGCAGTCACCATCTGCAGTGATTTTGGAGCCCAAGAAAATAAAGTCTGTCACCGTTTCCACTGTTTCCCCATCTATTTGCCATGAAGTGATGAAGAAAGCTGAGCACCGAAGAATTGATGCTTTTGAATTGTGGTGTTGGAGAAGACTCTTGAGAGTCCCTTGGACTGCAAGGAGATCCAACCAGTCCATCCTAAAGGAGATCAGTCCTGAGTGTTCTTTGGAAGGAATGATGCTAAAGCTGAAACTCCAGTACTTTGGCCACCTCATGCAAAGAGTTGACTCATTGGAAAAGACTCTGATGCTGGGAGGGATTGGGGGCAGGAGGAAAAGGGGATGACAGAGGATGAGATGGCTGGATGGAATCACCAACTTGATGCACATGAGTTTGGGTGAACTCCGGGAGTTGGTGATGGACAGGGAAGCCTGGCATGCTGCAATTCATGGGGTCGCAAAGAGTCGGACATGACTGAGCGACTGAACTGAACTGAACTGATCAAACTGGATGCCATGATCATCATTTTTTGAATGCTGAGTTTTAAGTCACCTTTTTCACTCCTCTTTCACTGTCATCAAGAGGCTCTTCAGTTCCTCTTCACTTTCTGCAGTTTCTGCATATCTGAGATTATTGATATTGATATTTCTCCTGGCAATCTTGATTCCAGCTTGTGATTCATCCAGCCTGGCATTTTGCATGATGTTCTCTGAATGTAATTTAAATAAGCAGGGTGACAGTATACAGACCTGATGTGCTCCTTTCCCAATCCTTATCAAAATATCAAGGGTATTTTTCATGCAACTAGAACAGATAATCCTAAATTTATATTGAACAACAAAAGACCCTGAATTGCCAAAGCAAGCTTGAGAAAAAAAGAACAAAGCTGATCAAAAATCCTCCTAGACTTCAGACTATACTATAAAACCATAGTAATAAAAACAGCATGATGCTGGTGCCAAAGCAAAAAACAAAGAAACAAACAAAAAATACATAGTTAATGGAACAGAATAGAGAGCCCACAAATAAACCCAGACACCTATGGTCAATTAATCTACAACAAAGCAGGTGAATATGACTGAGAAAGACAGTCTCCTCATTAAATAATGCTGGAAAAAATGGACAGTTACATATAAAAGAATGAGATTACCATATTTTAATGCTATATACAAAAATAAACTAAAAATGTATTAAACACCTTAATATATAACCCAAACCCATAAAACTCCTAAAAGAAAACTAAGATGAAACACTCTTTGACATAAATCATAGCAATATATTTTTGAAGCTGTCTTCTAAAGCAAAGCAAAAAGAAAAAGTAAAGAAATGATGCCTAATTAAACTTAAAATCTTTTGAACAGCAAAGAAAATCACCCACAAAATGAAAAGACAACCTATTGAATAGGTGAAAATATTTGGAAATGATTTGACCAATAAGGCTTAATATTCAAAATATATATTTTGATATATATAAATATATATATATGGTATAAATATTTCATACTACTCAATAGCAAAGAAACAAGCAACCGGACTGAAAAATAGCAGACGATCTAAATAGAATCTTTTCCAAAGAATCCATCTGATGGTCTATAGGCACATAAAAAGATACTCAAGGTTTAATCATTCTAGAAATGCAAATGAAAGCCTCAGTGAGGTATCACTTCACAACTGTCAAATGGCTATTATCAAAAAGGACACAGAAACAAGCGTTTGTAAAGATACAGAGAAAAGGAAATCCTCATATACTGTTGGTAGAAATACAAATTGGTGGAAAATAGTATGGAGATCTTTAAAAAAAGAAACTAAAAATAGAACCACTTTATGACCCAGCAATTTCACTCCTGGCTTTATATCCAGAGCAAACAAAAGCACTAATTCAAAAAGATGCATGCAGCCCAATGTTCACAGCATCATCAATTTATAATAGCCAAGATATGGAAGCAATCTAATTGTCCATAAATAAATGAATGGATAAAGAAGAGGCGGTATACACACACAATTGAGTACTACTCTGCAGTCCATGGGGTCGCTGGGAGTCAGACACAACTGAGCGACTTCACTTTCACTTTTCACTTTCACGCATTGGAGAAAGAAATAGCAACCCACTCCAGAGTTCTTGCCTGGAGAGTCCCAGGGACGGGGGAGCCTGGTGGGCTGCCGTCTATGGGGTCGCACAGAGTCGGACACGACTGAAGTGACTTAGCATAGCATAGCATAGCAACCCTAGAAAAGAATAAAATATTGCCATTTACAGTGACATGGATGGACTTGAAGGTACTATGCTTAGTAAAGTAAGTCAGAGAAAGACAAATACTGTATAATAACACATATTTAAAATCTAAAAGGTAGATTAGTAAATATAACAACAAAACAAAAAAACAGACACAGATGTAGAAAACAAACAAATGGTTACTAGTGGGGAGAAGGTAGTGGGGAGGGATTAAGAGATACAAACTACTATGTATAAATATATATGTTAAGGATATATTGTGTGGCACAGAGAATATAGCTAATATTTTATAGTAATTATAAATGGAGAATAACCTTTAAAAATTGTGAATCTCTATGTTGCACAGCTGAAAATACTTAGTATTGTACATTAATAGAAAAAATTATTAAGTATATATGGCTTTTTTCCCCAGGAATAATCTACGTAATATTGGTTTTGACTTAGAAAAGTTCAGGTTTGCTATGTACACAATTGTTAGTTATTCAAATTAATAAGAATTTACAAATTTCATTCCTTTAAATTAACAAGTTACCAATTGCATTTTAAAATAATTTAATTTATAAAATCATTTGCTTTCAGTAATGTACATATTTCAGAAATAAATCTAGTGCTATGAAGTGTTTTTATTCTGTAAATTACTGATTTCTAAGCAAGAACACTTAGATTCTATGTTCTATACTTTAAGACCACATATGTTCTCTATAATTATCTAGTTAATACTGTTATTGGGAATGTATTTTAAATATAATTTTGAGGTGCTACTTCATGCACAGTTAAAAGCACATATACACCTTGTATGTCTACTATTTAAATTTTAACCAAATTTTTATATCATCTGAAATCCATTAGTAGACCCAGACCTTGCATTAATAATAGTTTCATAAAACTTACTAACATTTATGATAATCTTTCTAGTTTACAAAATTATTTTATTTGTTCCTCACAAACATAGGTAAATAGATCTGATATTAATATTCTTATTTTATACGTTAAAAAATCTGAGATTCCATATGTCACACCTTTTCTCTGTACCACTCTACCGCACCTTACATGATCACTTTCACCCTCTCCTTACATAAGCTCTTGATAGTGTGGTCATCGTTCACTACACTATGTTTCCCCAAACTCTCTCCAGAAACACTGATGAATTTAATCATATACAAAAAGATACTTGCTTAATGATATGACTGTTAACACAATGAAGTGACAGGTGATTGAGACCAATGAGAGACCAATACCTAGGCTCTACAAGAAATACTTGGGAATCAATGACGAAAATCGAAAAATGAAAAAGAATATGAACAGCATTTTTGAAAGAAAAGTACAGAAAGCTAGCCACCCTATAAAGAAATACTCCAATTCATTAGTAGTAGAATTGTAAGTCCTCTAAAATTACCACATAGGTCTCCAAGTGAAGATATATCTGGATAGTCCTTGCAAAGTTATTGGGGGTGGTAGAAAGCTGGAGGCACTTTATATGGCCTTCAATGGGAGAGTGGAAGCACACCATTGAGAACTATGCAGTAATTAAAATAATGGTTTAGATGTATATGGCAATAGAATGGAATCTTACATAAAATCCAAATAACAGCATTTACATAAATTAAGAATAATGCCTACAAAGCAATATTTCATAGATATTGAAATATTAATTTTCATAATAATCCCTACAAAGCAATATTTCAAAGCAATATTTTGCTAGATCAACAACAACAACAACAAAAACATTAAACAGTTTGGATAAGTGCTTATAGGAAAGAGAAAGGCAGAAAACTATGAGGATAAAGAGAAATGATGGGGAAAAAATGAATGAAGGAAACACTCTCTTCCCTCCCCATCACTACTATCTGTCTACCTCTCTCCATCATCAGTAATCTAAATCTCCTTCACTCCAGGAACATTACAATCTTTTACTTTCCTCCTCTCCATTTTTGTCACCTTGGACACAGTGCCTTTTAAAAACCCAAATTTCTTAATTCTACTCCCTTTTAAGAATTCTTCAAAGCTTCCTTTAGCTTTCTGTTGTTGTTCAGTCACTCAGTCATGCCTAACTCTTTGCAATCCCATGGACTGCAGCACAGCAGCCTTCCATGTCCTTCACTATCTCTCAGAGTTTACCCAAATTCATGTCCAATGAGTCAGTGATGCCAACCAACCATCTCATCCTCTGTCGTCCCCTTCTCCTCCTGCCCTCAACCTTTCCCAGCATCAGTGTCTTTTCGAATGAGTCGACTATTCACATCAGGTGGCCAGAGTATTGGAGATTTATTTTCAGTCCTTCCAATGAGTATTCAGGGTTGATTTCCTTTAGCTTTCTGGATAAAGAGCAAATCCTTAGCACAATCCTATCCCTCCTTGTGTTGAGCATTCTATTCCATGTAGATGCTCTAAATGTCTATGTCAATGCATCTGTCTAGAATGTTCTTTGGTTCTCTCTTTAACTAACTAATTTGTATTCATCTTTCAGATCCATCTCTCAACATCTGGCTAGATCACTTCTCTTCGCTATGGTCTCAAATTTCAGTTGAGTCAATCAGTCATATCTGACTCTGCAACCCCATGAACTGCAGCACGCCAGGCCTCCATGTCCATCACCAACTCCTGGAGTTTACTCACACCCATGTCCATTGCATTGGTAATGCCATCTGATCCTCCGTTGTCCCTTTCTCCTCCTGCCTTCAATCTTTCCCAGCATCAGGGTCTTTTCCAATGAGTTAGTTCTTCACATCAGGTGGCCAAAGTATGGAGTTTCAGCTTCAACATCAGTCCTATGAATGAACACCCAGGACTGATCTCCTTTAGGATGGACTGGTTGGATCTCCTCACAGTCCAAGGGACTCTCAAGAGTCTTCTCCAACACCACAGTTCAAAAGCATCAATTCTTCAGTGCTCAGCTTTCTTTATAGTCCAACTCTCACATCCATACATGACTACTGGAAAAATCACAGCTTTGACTAGATGGACCTTTGTTGGTAAAGTAATGTCTCTGTTTTTTAATATGCTGTCTAGGTTGGTCATAGCTTTTCTCTAAGGAGCAAGCGTCTTTTAATTTCATGGCTGCAGTCACCATCTGCAGTAATTTTGGAGCCCCCCAAAATAAAGTTTCTCACTGTTTCCATTGCTTCCCCCATCTATTTGCCATGAAGTGATGGGACCAGATGCCATGATCTTAGTTTTCTGAATGTTGAGTTTTAAGCCAACTTTTTCACTCTCCTCTTTCACTTTCAAGAGGCTCTTTAGTTCTTTAGTTTCCTGCCATAAGGGTGGTGTCATCTGCATATCTGAGGTTATTGATATTTCTCCTGGCAATCTTGATTCCAGCTTGTGTTTCATCCAGCTCATCATTTCTCATGATGGGCTGCATATAAGTTAAATAATCAGGGTGACAATATACAGCCTTGACGTACTCATTTCCAGATTTAGAACCAGTCTGTTGTTCCATGTCCGGTTGTAGCTGTTGTTTCTTGACCTGCATACAGATTTCTCAAGAGGCAGGTCAGGTGGTCTGGTATTCCCATCTCTTTCAGAATTTTCCACAGTTTGTTGTGATTCACACAGTCAAAGGCTTTACTGTAGTCAATGAAGCAGAAGTAGATGTCTTTCTGGAACTCTTTTGCTTTTTCAATGATCCAATAGATGTTGGCAATTTGATCTCTGGTTCCTCTGCCTTTTCTAAATCCAGCTTGAACATCTGGAAGGTCACAGTTCACATACTGTTGAAGCCTGGCTTGGAAAATTTTGAGCATTACTTTGTTATTGCATGAGATGAGTGCAACTGTGTGGTAGTTTGAGCATTCTTTGGCATTGCCTTTTTTGGGGGGATTGGAATGAAAACTGACCTTTTCCAGTCCTGTGGCCACTGCTGAGTTTTCCAAATTTGCTGGCATATTGAGTGAAGCACTTTCACAGCATCACCTTTTAGGATTTGAAATAGCTTAACTGGCATTCCATTACCTCCACTAGCTTTGTTCATAGTGATGCTTCTTAAGGCCCACTTGACTTCACATTCCAGGATGTCTGGCTCTAGGTGAGTGATCACACCATCATGATTATTTGGGTTGTGAAGATCTTTTTTCTATAGTTCTTCTTTGTATTCTTGCCATCTCTTCTAAATATCTTCTGCTTCTGTCAGGGCCATACCATTTCTGCCCTTTATTGAGCCCATCTTTGCTTAAAGCATAGTGTAATTATTATTTATATCACTTATTACACATGTAATTAGCTCTTGTAATTATTTAAATAATTTCTATTTCTATCAACACTTTTAAACTCCTTAAAGTTAGGGCCCCTACTGGTTTTGCTCACTAATGTATTCAAAGGACTTGAGAGGGTGCCAGGCCCTCATAATCAGCCCAATAAATTATCTGTTAAACAAATGGTTAAATGTAAAAATTCCTGGTTTAAGTATTAGATATTTGTTTTCATAATTTTAAAATGAGAGATATATAGAAGGAAGTTAGAATAATAGTAATAATAAACAGTCTATGAGTCAAAGAAATGATGTTCAAAAGAGAAAAGCATGAACTCAAGAAACACAGACAACACTTTACTTCTAGATTTAACTATTAAATGATTACTTTATTATAAATGTGTGAAAAAGATGAGCACCACATGCCTGTTTTTTGTTTCTCCATTCAGGATCTGTGTATAATTCTATAGCTGATGAATAAAAGTCTTTTTAAATGGCATTCCAAATGACCCTCTGTAAACAATAATTTTTTTTTTCTGAGACAAAGCCAGGAGCTTTTACACCACAGATGTCCATGTACCCAAAGATTCATTGTGCAGAAACTAATCCCCAAATATTCCCTTTTAAAATTTGCTAACTTATTCCCTCATGTAAACAAAAGCAAAGACAGTCCTACATGAAAGAGAATAAGTGTTGCTACATTTTGCAAGTATACCATACCTGTTTTTTAATTCTGTGGCATTCCAACTCACCTAAAGAAAACCTTAGAAAGAAAACTATAAATGTTATACCCCATGTATACACACTTAATAATGACTAGAACACATAGACGTTGTAAAGTCAGGAGGAAAATCAATGTTTCTCATTGAAAGTAGTCTAGTCATAGAGAGGAAGCCTCAAAAACAGAATCTTTGTTATTCAGAAGTCAGTGCCAGTCAGCCTAGTTGTACTTTTAAAGGAAGATAAAATCTGATCAGAGTTTATGTGTCAGGTGCTTTACAAATATTATGTCACTTAATCTTCCCCTTCCAGTCCTGTGAGGTAGTGTATATAAATATCAACATTTACAGCAGAAGAAACTGAGACGCAGTTAAACAGTTAAGCAGAGCAGACAGATAACAGTGGGGGCAGAGCTTGAATCCAGGTATAACTCCAAAGTCTTCATGTTTTCCCTTCAGGCCTGCTTTAAAGCATTCTTCCTCTGCATCTGTTATTGAGTCTCTAGAGTTCTTCTCAAAATGTTTCTTCTCCCACCAATTTGACTCTGTCATCTTTGAACACTTTCACTGTGGTTACCATGACAGATATTACAACCTTGTGGACCCACTGCTCATCTAACTAGAAGGTCACTTGAGGCTGATTTCTGTTTCACCTCTTGTCCTCTTTCGCTTTTCCTCTTGTTGGTCACAGAATGTCTTGGACAGACATTTACCACAAGCACTACAATTTTAACGTGTGAAGAGTTGAAAGAATAGTATAGTAAACAATACTCTGTCACTTCCAAATTTAAGAATCCTTTTCAGGTCAACTTGACTTTAACATTTTCTAAATGAAATTAGGCCAACAAAATGTTCCTCTTATCCAGAGTTTACCTCATTAAGGACCACAATAAAGGGAAAATTCTCCAAGCTATTCCAAAATAGATCTCTTCTACTTGATTATTTCTCTATTAAATAAAACTGAAAAGATTTCCCTTTCAAAGATCAAGCCCCTCATATTCATGGACTTTCTTTATCCAAGTAGTCTGTCTCTCAACCATCCCCATCACTCACAAATTATTTTATCCACACTTCACCTTTTAAATAAGGTGTTGGTTTCTAGCTATGTGAGGGGAAACCATGACTTCCTTCAAACAATATGAATTCAATGAAAGCTATGGTACGCTGAAATGTATATGATCAGATAAGCACATGACAAAGATGACTGTGGTTGATTAAAGCTGCATATTGCAAATACACTGATTATTTAGCGTTAGTCACACAGACATGGCCGACTCTTTGACAACCCATGGACTGTAGTCTGCCAGGCTCCTCTGTCCATGGAATTCTTCAGGCGAGAATACTTGGGTGGGTAGCCATTCCCTTCTCCAGGGGATCTTCCTGACCCAGGGATCGAACCCAGGTCTCCTGCCTTGCAGAAAGATTTTTTATTATCTAAGCCACCAGGGAGGTCCCCCAAATAAGCCAGTAAATCCTGCAAATTTAGGTATGAACAAAGCTTTTCTCAACCACTCATTTGCTCTTTTCTTCTCACTGGTAAACCGTATAGATCTACTCTCAGAAGCTGACCTCCTTCTGAATATGTGATGATTCTATGATGGAAAATCTGCATCCCTGAGTGGTAGCTTGTATTTCATTCCCTAAATCTAAACTCAGAAATAGCATCCTTTCTTTTCCTAGTTTAGAGATGGTTCATGATAGCTCTAAGTTTAGACACAAAGGAATATCTAAATCTAGCTTTTCCTGCTTGAGCTACAAGTAAGTATCTATCTTTTGCTCCTTCTTCCAGATGTTCCTAATCCCCTGTCCCCCTCCACATACACACAAACACACGCACACATACACACATCCAAATCTTTTGATGTATGACATGTTGGAATGCTGGAGTGAGAAGTGTACTTTCTGGTCAGACAAGAAAATAGCACTAAACATGGAACTAGGGACAAAATTCTAATTTTAAAGAAAGAAGTTCAGTAGATTCCAAGGATTTCATTTTACACTGTGGGACCTCTATTGTGCCAGGAGGAAAAAAAAAAGCAGAAGATATACACAAAATGACTTTTATTATATTTTTGCCCTAATGAAAAATCTTGATAAAAGAAAATGTAAATTTAGAACAAAAGTGATATTTGGGCTTACTTTCTAATGCAACACATCTGTTCTACTTACTTTTACTTTTATCCAGCTTTATTAAAATATGATTGACAATGTATAAATTTAAGATATACAATGTGATGATTTGACATGTGTATATTGTGAAATGATGATCAAAATAAGGTTAGTTAAGGCTATGGTTTTTCCTGTGGTCATGTATGGATGTGAGAGTTGGACTGTGAAGAAGGCTAAGCGCCGAAGAATTGATGCTTTTGAACTGTGGTGTTGGAGAAGACTCTTGAGAGTCCCTTGGACTGCAAGGAGATCCAACCAGTCCATTCTGAAGGAGATCAGCCCTGGGATTTCTTTGGAAGGAATGATGCTAAAGCTGAAACTCCAGTACTTTGGCCACCTCATGCGAAGAGTTGACTCGCTGGAAAAGACTCTGATGCTGGGAGGGACTGGGGGCAAGAGGAGAAGGGGACGACAGAGGATGAGATGGCTGGATGGCATCACTGACTCGATAGACGTGAGTCTGAGTGAACTCCAGGAGTTGGTGATGGACAGGGAGGCCTGGCGTGCTGCGATTCATGGGATTGCAAAGAGTCCGACTCGACTGAGCAACTGATCTGATCTGATCTGATCTGAACACATTCAACTCTTCATGTGGTTGTCATTGTGTCTATATGTTTGGCGAGAACACTTAAGATCTGCTCTCTCAGCAATTTTCAAGTATACAATATAATATTGTTAATATTGTTAATTATACAATATTGTTAATTATACAGTCACCCTGCTGTACATTAGCCCTCCTGAACTTACTCCTCTTATAAATGAAACAGTATGCCCTTTGACCAAGATCTCCCCATTTCTCTCACCCCCTGGCAATCACATATAAGTGAGATCATACAGCATTTGTCTTTTTCTCTCTGACATTTTACTTAGCATAATGCTCTCAAGGTCCATTCATGTGATCACAAATGGCAGGATTTCCTTCTAAGTGAGAAAACTGTGGCCCAAAGAGATAATGTTACCTGTGCAAACTCTTACAGCTTTCTGGTAGCAGAACAAGAAATGGAACCCAAGTCTCAGTGTTATTATTTTTGTATTGTATTTGAGCCAGGATCAAAGAACACCAAAGAAAGAAAGTTTAACAGTGTATCAACATTCTTATTTCTTTAACTATAATGTTACTGGATTATAACATTTTGGGCTATATCCCTTGAGTTCATAATTCCTCTGTTTTGTACTTTAGAAATGTGTGTGTGGTGATACAGTGCTATTAATTCTTTTATTGATACACCATAGAGATGACTGTCAGGATTGTTTATTTTACAGACATGTAAATTCCTTTCTTTAAATGCTCTTGGCAACAGCAGGGAACACTTTCTTCTTTTCCCCATTATAGCTGTGAAATTCCATTCAGTAAGACTGTCCCAGGCAGTTTCAAAAAGTACCATTACCTTTATTTAGCAATAAAAATGGTGATTTCTAGTGAGAAATTAAAGCAAACAGTTAGCAGGCAAGACTCACTGATACTATGATCCTGGTGCCAGAGACGGCAGAGAGAAGCAAATGAACTTGACCCCCAATTGTGTTTCAGCTGATTTCTAGAGTCAAATAGCATAAAGGGACTATGATTCTCATGCAGGTTCAGTATTATCCTATGGACAGTGGCGCAATGAAGAGAGGATGAGCCTGAAAATCTGGGGCTTAACAAATGTGTTCATAGAAAACCTGATGAGCTTTGGCTGGTTCAAAGCAGTGTCTGGTCTGAAACAAGTGTTTATTGCCTAGTGACCAGAGTTTCCTTTATTGAAGTTGTATGACTCACTTGAATGTTTTGCCATACCAAATTACTTAGCTAATTTCAATAAGGAACCCAGCTATGTTATTTCTTCCCCAGACTTCTCTAAATAAGTTTCTTTTCTTTCTCATATCCCAAATACAACTATTAAAAGGGAAATATCTTAATAATTTTGAGAAACTCAAGAGAACCTCTTCGAAGTATAAGATATGAGTAGAATATTGTACATGACTCACAGTTGAAAAATGTTTTAGCCAATGTTCAGGGCCTCTGAACACGGTTCCAGGGGTATCATGTATAATACAAATGGAGCATCCAGACTATTAACATCTGGTTCAAAGAAGAAATAATTCTGAGATGGGATAGTATCAAAGGTCAAGAAAGCATGGACTCTGTGAAAAGCCTTGACTCAGATGACAGAGACATGAAGAACAGAATGTTAATGAGAAAAAAAAAATGAGAGAGATGAAAATTGATCTAGTTTGGGGAACTTGCCAGATATTGTTCAATCAATCAGGGAAGACATATATCACACTCTTGCCTAAGATCACAAAAATAACCATTGAGGTACGGCACTGAGGAGGACCTCAGTTTCCTGTTCTTAGAGTCTCTGACTGACCTCTTGTGGGCTCTTTATGTCCATCTTACTCAGTCACATCCAAATCTGCTCTTCACCCTGGACTCAGAGTTTTTTTGTTTTTTTAATGTAAACTAGATCACATTACCCACCATGACTGAAACTTCACAGGATCATTCCTACCTGATTTCCTTGTCTTCAAGGGAACATGATCTGATCTCTATTTGTCTCTCCATTTCCTGCTGATTTCTTGTATCTTGTTTCCTCCCTCCATGCCCTATTCCTTATGCTTAGTCCTTTGGCTATCTTCTCCTTCCTAGAAATACACACTTTAGAACTAGTGCTCTTGCTGTTCCTCTGTGTGGAATAATGTATCAGAGATATTTTATGCCTGGACCCTTCTTGGCATTCAGATCTCAGCTCATATATTACTTCTTTAGTGAGGCCTTTGATAAGCATCTAATTTAACTTGGTACACCACTCCTGACCCATAACTTTGTATTGTATTATGATATTTTATCTATATAACCTAGCATTTATTTTTTAGCAGCTAAGCCATGTATGAAGCATCACTACAAACAAAGCTAGTGGAACAAAGCTAGTGGAGGTGATGGAATTCCACTTGAGCGATTTCAAATCCTAAAAGATGATGCTGTGAAAGTGCTGTACTCAATATGCCAGCAAATCTGGAAAACTCAGCAGTGGCCACAGGACTGGAAAAGATCAGTTTTCTTTCCAATCCCAAAGAAAGGCAATGCCAAAGAATCTTCAAACTACTGCACAATGGCACTCATCTCACATGCTAGGAAAGTAATGCTCAAAATTTTCCAAGCCAGGCTTCAACAGTACATGAACTGTGAATTTCTAGATGTTTAAGCTGGATTTAGAAAAGGCAGAGGAACCAGAGATAAAATTGCCAACATCCACTAGATAATCTAAAAAGGAAGAGAGTTCCAGAAAAACATCTACTTTTGCTTTATTGACTATGCCAAAACCTTTGACTGTGTGGATCACAACAAACTGTGGAAAATTCTGAAAGAGATGGGAATACCAGCCCACCTGACCTGCCTCCTGAGAAATCTGTATGCAGATCAGAAAGTGAGTTAGAACTGGGCATGGAAGAACAGACTGGTTCCAAATTGGGAAAGGAGTACATCAAGGCTGTACATTGTCACCCTGCTTATTTAACTTATATGCAGAGTTAATCATGAGAAATGCTGGGCTGGATGAAGCACAGCTGGAATCAAAATTGCCAGGAGAAATATCAATAACCTCAGATACGCAGGTGACACAACTCTTATGGCAGAAATTGAAGAAGAACTAAAGAGCCTCTTGATGAAAGTGAAAGAAGAGAGTGAAAAAGTTTGCTTAAAACTCAACATTCAGAAAACTAAGATCATGGCATCTGGTCCCATCACTTCATGACAAATAGATGGGAAAACAATGGAAACTTTATTTTGGGGAGCTCCAAAATGACTGCAGATGGTGACTGCAGCCATGAAATTAAAAGATGCTTGCTCCTTGGAAGAAAAGCTATGACTAACTAGACTAAGCTAGACAGCACATTAAAAAGCAGAGACATTACTTTACCAACAAAGGTCCATCTAGTCAAAGCTGTGGTTTTTCCAGTGGTCATGTACGGATGTAACAGTTGGACTATAAAGAAAGCTGAGCTCTGAAGAATTGATGCTTTTGAATTGTGGTGTTGGAGAAGACTCTTGAGAGTCCCTTGGAGTGCAAGGAGATCCAACCAGTCCATCCTAAAGGAAATCAGACCTGAATATTCATTGGAAGGACTGATGGTGAAGCTGAAACTCCAATACTTTGGCCACCTGATGCAAAGAACTGACCCATTGGAAAAGACCCTGATGCTGGGAAAGATTGAAGGCAGGAGGAGAAGGGGACGACAGAGGATGAGATGGTAGGATGGCATCACCAATGCGATAGATATGAGTTTGAGTAGACTCCAGGAGTTTGTGATGGACAGGGAAGGCTGGTATGCTGCAGTCCATGGGGTTGCAAAGAGTCAGAAATGACTGAGCAAGGGAACTCAACTGAAGCCATGTCAGCTCTTTTGTAACACCATGAACTGTAGCCCACCAGTCTGTAGCCCATCTGTCCATTGGATTTCTCAGGCAAGAATACTGGAGTGCATTGTCATTTCCTTCTCCAGTAGATCTTCCCAATCCAGGGACTGAACCTACATCTCCTGCATTGGCAGGCGGATTCTTTTCCACTGAACCACAAGAGAACCCAGCCTGGAATTAGCTGAGATTATTTTGATATATGTTTTTGTTTGTTTACCATGTCTCCTGCCTCCTTTTTCTGTCCTCTTCTCTGCCATATTCCCTCCATCAAGACCTTTGCCTGGTGCATAATAGGCACCTACTATATATTTAATGAGGAAATCAGTCTTACCTAACTAACTTAACATTGCTTTGACAATAATTTCAGCTCTCAGTCAGTCCAGGAGTAAGCAAGAGGAACTACTGCTTGAACTTAATCTCCTGCAAAAAAGACAAACTGAGCCAATGGGAGAGATAAGAACTTTGGAGAATGTGAACAATGTTCTTGGAATTGATAATAAAGCTGTGGAAAGGAATGCCGGGAGACAGCCAGACATCTACCCAGGACTTCAGGAAGGCACATCTCAAAAAGTATAAGACAAATTAGGTATGACTGCATGGCCAGAGATTCTAAAAGAAAAGATTGCTTCAGAGAGATGGAAGAATAAAAATGACAGTCTGATAATACAGACTGTCATAAATATATTTTTTAAACAAAAAATGGAACCTTAGGTACTGTCTGGGATTAGATCATATTTTAAAAAGACATGTACAAAAGATGGAATAAACAGTGTAAAACCAAAAGGAAAACAAAAGTGCCATAAACCCATTAAAACTGTGAGTCAAAGTCCCAAATTGGCTGTGGAGTACAAAAAAATAGAATATAGAGTTTAAATGTCCTCTAAAAAATTACAATTTGCTCTTCTCAAATTGAGAACATGAAGAGTCAAATCCATTTGGGTGAGACAGAGTAACATTAGTAAAAGTCTAAACTCAATGTCTTGCTCTCAGATTTTGTATCAAGAGAAATTACTTTCAAGTTGAAAAAAGAAGAAACATGAAGAAGTAAAATGAGGCACAAGATAGACGAAGAAAAATACATTACTGGGGTGATCTATGTAGCTGCTGCTGCTGCTGCTAAGTTGCTTCAGTCGTGTCCGACTCTGTGCGACCCCACAGATGGCAGCCCACTAGGCTCCTCCGTCCCTGGGATTCTCCAGGCAAGAACACTGGAGTGGGGTGCAATTGCCTTCTCTGGATCTATGTAGCTGGGAGTGTTAAAACAACTTGCAACCATGCAATGTTTAAGGAATCAGGTTGACTGATATAGAGGGGGAAAAAAAAACCTCATCATAAAGCTCACAAAGGGTAAAACAAATTTCTACAACTGCATACCCACTAATTTGGATTGTTCATGGTAAAATTCTAAAGCATGTTATTGGGGTCGCAAAGGAGTGTATCTTAAGTATTTTCCATGAACCAGGAGCATAGCAGGATGTTAAAACCAACCAACCAACCAAAACAACTACCAACGAGGTCTCCTCACACAAATAAGCTTGGGAAATGTTGAGTTAATTCAAGTTAAACAGGACTTCTAATATTGCACTTTACAATGTACAATATGCACTGGGACTTCCCCCCAAAAAAGGACGTATAGTATGTGTTATCCCAAATTTAACTGATCATGGAAGATTTTTCCTTTTTTTTCTTTTAGCATCACATAGATGCTAGAATCTTGTTGAATATAATTTGCGGGAAACAGTGTTCCTGTGGCATGCTGCAATATTTTTATATTTAGGGTCTTTGTGTTCAATCAACACTTTTACTAATAATTTAAATGAAGACAAGAGTGTCTGCTTATCATATCTACAGCCAACACAAAGCTTGGAGATACAGTTAATATGATGGATGATGGAATCAAGTTTTAAAAATATTATGACAGGTTGAAATATTGGGCTGAGCCCAACAAGATATTATTAGGCTCCAAGATCATCTCACAGGATAAGAGACACCTGGCTTAGCAGCAATTTCTATGAACAAAATCTAGAGGGTTTACTTGACTGTAAATTTAGTATGAGCCCATAGTATGTTGCTCTTGCAAAGAAAAACAACATAGTGAAACTGTTACACTAGGATGTTTTCACAGATGAAAAAACATCTAGTCAGGGGCACTGCTAACTGTATTGTCTTCAGTGCCGGTCATACAACATTTGGAACATTTGGAAGTGAAGTTAGGTATTGGATGTACTCAACTGAGGATCACAGAAAAGGGAAGATGTCTGGGTGCTGGGTTACAATAGCAACACAAAACTAGAAGTGTTTGGTGTAAATATATGAATACTTGAATTAAACTCCATACAAGGAGAGGTTTTCTGATCCTTCTCATTTCAAGGAGAAACAAATTAAAATGCTAATTTATAAGATGGTGAGCTTGTTATTCTTGGATATCTTCAAGTCAGGTTGGGTGATTGTCTTTCCAGGACACTGTAGATGGAATTCCTATACAAACTCCCACTTTCTGAGTCTAAATGGTTTCTAGAAGTCCGTGATACTAGGCATTTAAATACTGTTTTTCTGGTCACTAGAATCTTATAAGATTTTCATATACAGCACTGAAAATGCTAGACCAGGAAATTACCTTAGAAACAATCTATGTAAGACTCTGCTTTTTGGAACCAAGAAACTAAGGCTCAGAATATTTCCATTCCTTAATTTTCCAGATGTTTCCTGGGTTCAAAGCCCTGAAATATGTAACTGTAGAGAACACCAAGAGGAACAAGAAGAACTTGATTATCATAAGTTTATAATCTCAGTAGCCAAAGCACAACACAGAGATACAAAACATACGTAATTGGGGCAATTCATTCTGATTGGCAGATCAGGAAATACGAAAATTGGGAAGGTATTCGAGCAGAGAAAAATCAGCAAACTCCACAGGAGAAAAGCATTTGGGGAAGTGACTTTCGTGGAGTTGGAAGTGGTCTCATGTAGGGCCAATGCAGGGTAAAGGACTGTGGAGTCCTTGAAAAGGGACTCATGTCCATTTGAATCAGAAGTACTGAGACCTGGATCCCAGACACCTTGAGTATGATCTCAAAGATAGACATAGATTCCAGGTGGACATATCTCTTTAGGCCCACAAACTCATTGCCTCACTGGGGAAGGCATAGACAAAGGAGGGCCAGAGAAATGTCTTCTAAACCTCAGGGCCAAGGACAGAAGCCCCTTTTGTCACAGTGTAAGAATTTTTATTTTATTTTGGAGCCATTCAAGATTTTTTTTCAGAGGAAAGTGGAGATCACTTGAAAAGGGCATACTGCTGAGCCTGGAATCTACATTTTCACATCCCTAGTCCAAAATGTCACCTGTTACCCCACACAGTGCCTATTAAGTTTTGTGTTCCCCATTGACTGACTTCTAACTCAACTATTATGGGCACCTATTATTCTTCGTATGGATCTAAAACAAAACATATAAATATTTCCAAAAGGAATCAACAGTGCCTATTCACATTAAAAACTGATTTTATTTAAGGGGATAAGAAAATATGAAGAATAAAGTATCAGAGGTCATTAAATCAGTCCAAAATAACATGACTATTTACTGAATACCCCACATGTGTGCGTGTGTGTGTGTGTGTGTGTGTGTGTGTGTGTGTATAGTTTCTAAACCTTGCAACAACCCTACGATGTAGTTACAGTTAATCTCAATCAACAGATGAGGAACTGGAATTGATCATGTAATGCCCACTAATAAGTTACTGAACCTGGGTAAAAACTCAAGTGTTTTCTGATCAAAATGCTCATGATATTCCCTCTATAGAACTCAATAGTCTAGTGGAGAAAGGACAGCAATGTTGTTCAGATTGTCCTTTCCTGTGTGTTAAACTCTATAATGTAAAAGTGAAAGTTGCTCAGTCAAGTCTGACTCTTTGCGGCCCCGTGGACTGTACAGAATGTAAATTCCTCAAGGAAAATTAGTCTACTTTACACTTTCCCTGTTCCTTACAACTGCAATTAGTACAGTAATAGCATATAACAAGCAATTTAATCCAGTTGAAAAACCACTGATTCATTTGGCAAATATTTATGAAAAGTCTACTGTGTGCCAGGCACTGTTCCTGGCTCCCAGGATATACCAAGGAACAAAACGTGCAAATTCCCAGCCCTCAGGCAAAATTCGGTTTCTTGCTATCTTAAGACTGAAGTCCTTGTGTTCTTGGTTGATGTGAAGGAAGATTGACCTCAGCTTCTGGATCATGTTCACCATGGCGGACACATGGCCCTCTCTATAATAGGGCAGTTGCTCATTCAAGGCCAACAAAAGGAGGTCTCTGCTCCTTCCAGCTTCTAATTTCAGCTCTGACCTCTAGATTCAAATTCATAGGGCTCATGTGATTACATAAGGCCCAGTCAGGTCTTCTCTGTTTTAACTCAATCAGTTGCTTAAATGTACTTAAGTAGATAGAATTAAATGTACTTAAATTGCTAAAATGTTTAGTAATTAAAATAAAATTTAGATCTATAGTTAATATTACTCATCTTAATTACATCTCAGCAATCTCTTTTGCTATATGACATAACATAATCATAGCAGTGAGATCTCTTCTTACTCATAGATCCCATCCACACTTAAAGGAAGGGATTAAACAAGGCTGACACACTGAGTTAATCTTAGGATTCTATCTATCACAGGCAGTAAAGGAACTTGTGCCTTATAGTTTTCATTAATTAATTCATTCATCATTAATATACACTTACTGACCATGTGTTATATACATACTATGCTATGGGCTACAGCTAAGTAAATGAATAGACAGATGTTACTGCCTTCAAGGGTCTAAAAATAAAAAAAAATTCAATAAATACAAGTAATAATGAAACAATACAATAACTGCAATAAAAGAATTGTGTAAATGTGAAGATTTGGCACAGAAGAACTGATAAATCATCTAGAAGGCCAGATCAGATCAGATCAGATCAGTCGCACAGTCATGTCCGACTCTTTGCGACCCCATGAATCGCAGCACGCCAGGCCTCTCTGTCCCTCACCAACTCCCGGAGTTCACTCAGACTCACGTCCATCGAGTCAGTGATGGCATCCAGCCATCTCATCCTCTGTTGTCCCCTTCTCCTCCTGCCCTCAATCCCTCCCAGCATCAGAGTCTTTTCCAATGAGTCAACTCTTTGCATGAGGTGGCCAAAGTACTGGAGTTTCAGCATTAGCATCATTCCTTCCAAAGAAATCCCAGGGTTGATCTCCTTCAGAATGGACTGGTTGGATCTCCTTGCAGTCCAAGGGACTCTCAAGAGTCTTCTCATTGTGAAAATGATGCAATAGCTGTCATATTAAGTGGACTCAAACCCTTCCAAATATTTAGCATTGATTTTGACACTTTCAAGGAAGGAGTTACAAAGGAGACATATTATCTCTTACTGATACTAGCTTTTTTCTATGTAACAAAGGAATGCTGAATTTTTCCATCTACTTAAACATACATGACAAAGTATGGCTACACACTTTGTGGGCTAATCAATTTCTCAGTTAAGTCTATAAAATGAAATTGATGAGTCTATGGAGAGGGCTTTCTACATTCATGGATGGGGTCAGAAAAGTCCCAGTTTCTATTAACAGTAACAGAACTACTGGAGCTAAACTTTCTGCCATCTGCAGGTTGGAAATATAGGTTAGGTCATACCACTAGTAAATCTATAGCAAGATCCCACAGGGCAATAAAAAACAGTGAACACATTCATTGCTTGGCTTATAGACAGGGGAAGTACATGCATGCCTGGACTCCAGAGGAATGACTTTGTACAGTTCTGTTTGTAGTTACACATGGTCTGTATAAACAGATGAAAGGTACTTGGCTTCCTTTTGAACCAGGAAGGGTAGTAAGACTCTAGCAGCCAAAAGAAAAATACTGATTGTTGGCTACAAACAAATTTGATCAATGGTCTGGGAGCTTCAACTTGCCATTCTGTTTCCTTAGCGAGCACTTCATCTTGTGCCAGCCACTGCTGTGCACCGTGTTTGATTTTGCAGACTGGCTATTCATCATCTCTCGGTTTTCTCCCCAAGCACAAGGGTGCCAACAAGGCTGTTTGCTGCCTCAAGATAGCAGGTGGCAATGTTGGCAGTTAAATAGTCAGCAAGACGTTAATCTCACTCTTATTGCTTTGTTCCCGAAAAACACAGAACTTAATGAAATCCCATTTCTCCACCTCCCAAGTTTTTTCACCTATCAGATTATTTGGAAAAAAACAAAACCCAAGAAACTTAGCAACATAGAAGTTCCTTACAGCTCAGGGACCCTAATTGATACATATTTCTAGAATAAACAAATGAAATCTTCACAAAAAGAGCCAGGCTATCATGTCAGGGAAGAACTTTTTTTTTTTGTAAAATAAAATATGTGAATTGTTTTTAATATAAGACTTTGAGTGGCTGATTGTTTCATTGATGGTTCCATTCATGTGATCTGCAGTGTTTCTCAACCTCAGCACAACTGACATTTGAGGCCATAGATCATTCCAGAGTAAAATGAAAATGATGAGAATAATGTTGATTATCTCTCTAGATCCCTTCAGAATCCTTTTATTATTTCTTTGTGTGAATCCATATCCCAGCTCCCCTGTATTGTGCTCTCAAAGGCTTACCTCTGCACTTTCTTCAGTGAACTGTTCTTGGGTGACTGGACCTGCTCTGCTCATAGGTGCAGAGAGCTAGGGATGCCTGGGAGATTTTGGGTTTCAGGCTAGCTTATGGAATCAACTCTGGGACGTAATTTCTGTTTTAGTCTACCATGGAGGCAAGCTGAGATTGGGTTGACTTCCCTCCTCCCGACTCTCTCATCAACTTCTCCCAGAAGATCTTCCTTAACAAATCACCTCCACAATCAGACAAGCATTTTTAAGAGATTCTTCTGGCTGTGACAAGGAGAAAAGAGGGTAGGCTGAGATCAAATGAAAATAACACCAGCCTCCTAAATATTGAGTATATCACAGTTCTCTGGAGTAGAAGCATCTCGGATGGGAATCCTGTTCAAACTTCATTCAAAGCAGGAACCTCTTGTAAGCATTCTTTAACAGATCAACTTTAGCTTGAAGATCTAGAAGCTTATTCTCTTACAGCACAATCTTTTTTCATAGGATTGTAACAGTCATAAATTCTTCCTATAATGAGCCTAAATGGGTCTCCCATGAAGTCTGCACATTGTTCCCAGTTCTGCTCTTTAGAGTCTCACAGATTAAAACTAATCCTTTGAACACATGGTTAATTGTATGTGTCAACTTGACTGAGCCCACAGAGTGCCTAGATATTTGATCAAACATTATTCTGGGTGTGTTTGTGAGGCTGTTTCTATCTGAGTAGACTGAGTAAAGCAGATTATCCTCCCTAATATGGGAAGGCTTAATCCAATCAACTGAAGATGGGAATTGAACAAAAAGGCTGAGTAAGAGGGATCTCCCCCTCTTACTCATTGGTAAGGACATTGGTCTTTTCCTGCCTTCACAAAAAATGAAAAACCAGCTCTTCTAGGATCTTGCACCTGCAGGCTCTCAGACTGGAACTATACCCCCCAACTCTTCAGAGTCTTCAGCTTGCTATATCCAGATCTGGGGACTACTCAGTCTTCATCATCACACAAGCCAACTTCCTATAATAAATCTTGTTGTAAATATTTACTCCGTTGGTCTTGTTTCTCTAGGGAACCCTGACTAACACAATGTAATATCCCTCAGGTAGGGGTTTCCCTGTGTAGTCTGATTTCAGAGCACCTGATATCACAAATGTACCCTATCCATTCCAGCCTATCAGAACTCACTGGTATTGAATACGCTGTTTTGGATAGAGGGGTTGTACTGCCATAAAACTTTGGTTAAATGTAAGCTTACAGGAGAAGTACATGAGAAAACAATACATGAATTCAAGTACAATTTTTACTTTCCTCCCAGAGCTTTGGGGCTTCTCTGGTGGCTCAGGTGGTAAAGAAGCTGTCTGCAATGCAGGAGACCCAATTTCCATCCCTGGGTTGGGAAGATCTCCTGGAGAAGGGAATGGCTAACCATTTCAGTATTCTTGCCTGGAGAATTCCACAGACAGAGGAGCCTGGCAGTCTATAGTCCATGGGGTCCCAAAGAATCAGACACAATCGAACAACTAACATCAGAGCTTTGAGTAGGTGAGATAAAGGGGAATATGTTTTGACATGAGATGTAAAGTCTTGATAAAAGGATCAATGCAGGGAATTAGGCTCTGGGAAGTTTCCATAAATCAGCTTCTAGGAACTGGGGTGGCATGAGGTGTCTGAGATGTGGAAGGGTTACAAGAAGGCAGACAAAAGACTGCTGATGATCAATTTTTCCTCAGACTGGCTCAGCATAAAAAGAAATTCCCACTGATGATTTAAACTGATGTCTAGTTTACACATATTTCTAAAAGAAATTAATAAATTTAATATTTTTGTATACATTTTTTAGGCATGAACTATTTCCTTTGCTCACTTTTCATGTGGTGAATCCAGCTGTTAGGAACAGAATCAACAGAGTACTTCTTGGCTGTAAGACAGTTGCTAAGACAATATATTAATATCTGACTTGGTTGGCAACTTTGGGATAAAATTCTCTAAGTGTGTAAGGCAAGGAACTAAAACCTCATGGCCATAAATTATAATCATCCATGAAGTGGTCTAGGCTCTTAAGACCCTGGGGTAGAGAGATTTTGCATAAATTAAACACTCAGTGGATTTTTCTTGTGTTAACAAGAATAGTTATTACCTGGTAAAAAATTAACATCTTCATGAGAACATTACTTTCATCTATTTTTAATCTTGGCCATTTCTCTTTATGTGTTACTTAACAATTAATGAGTTAATAAAAGAGATTTGAAAAATGATATCTGGCACTGAGTCTTTTGAAGATCTAGATATCTTAACAGGATTCATTTATTTAAATTACACTACTCTACACTTGATAGTAATTTTCCTTTGGCTATACACCAACAGCATTTCTAATGTCAATCAACTTTATTTATACACAGACACTCTCTGAATAGAATGCATATCATTTCTAATTTATGGCTCCAAATTATTTTTAATACTCTTTAATTGCACCAAATTATTGATGTTTATTTCAATCTCACCCTAAATTTCATCACTTTTTAAAACAGAAAACACTGTCTGAAGCTCTAAAGAACTGGTTGAAGTCCAGAAATTAAAATACGGCTTGGTGCTTTTAAGCAAAGTCATAATATCTCTTTATGCCTGCTGTTTTTCCTTAGATGCTAATACAGGCCTTAAAGAACATGATTTCAAAATGACTCTAAATTAGAATATTCTACAATTGGAATGTGTTGTTTTCACACTAATGTGTATGCTCTTGCTTTAGCAATATTTTTTTAAATTCAAGTAAATAAAAGAGTGCATTCAATCTCAAATACTTAAAAGAATGGCTCAGAAGAAGTTAAGCCATCTCTAGCATTATAACTTTATCCTAGCTTATTAAGTGATGGGAACTGTCAGAAGATATAGAGTAGGAAAGACATAGTCCCTTCAACATGCAATGTCTTACCTTTAAACTCATTGAGCTTCAACTTCCTGAGATCTTAGGAGACAGCAAAGCTTCCCTCCCAACTTTGTATTCCTTACTGGTACTGGGCTTGCATCCCAGTATAAGTGGGAGATTAGCTTTTTATTGAATTTTGAATTAAACTGTGTGGTTTTAACTGATAGTGAAGATGACTACCAGGTCACTGGCACATCCAAAGTGTATGGAGGATTTGCAGCAGAAGTACCAAGAACTCTCCAGGGAATGCTCTTGGAAAACACATGGCGGTTTCCCTTCTTTTATAGACACCAAAGTCTATGGAGATTGTATAGCCAGACTTGTATTTGAGATGTACATATGTAAAAATATAGACAGAGTCAATATAGACTGAGAGACAAAGATATGTGAGCTTGGATTACTCACACTGAATCAGCCTCCATCATTTTTTTTGGATCCTCACATGATGTCTATCAGTTTTATAAAGCTACAAATTTAATTATTTAACGTATACACATTTACTGTACAGGTACTACTCTATAGATTCTACAAGTAGCCAAAACAAACAAATACATCCAAACCCAAACTCATCAAGACCATCTATTCTTCCACTCAATAATAATATATTATATAGCATGAGTATAATATGAGAGTCAGAACTCAGCCATTTCCTCTGTTGGTTTCAGTCCCAGAGCATCACTCACATGTGTATCTCTGCTTACTAAATTAAGATTGTAGGAAAAAAATTCAATCCTTACTAGATTTAACATATATCCTTAGTAGATTTAGATGTATAATAAACACATAATTTTAAAACACAGTTTCTTACACAGCCTAAATATAAGCCAACTGCATAACCTGGTGCTTGACTGGAATATCAATGACCTATCCCAGTGCTGAAGAGAAAATAAATTGCATTGGGCTACTGAAGAGATGTTATGTTGATCCTCCATATGCACCTTCCTAAGTCAGTTTAGTCACTCAGTCATGTCTGACTCTCTGCAACCCCATGGACTGTAGCACACCAGGCCTCCCTGACCATCACCAACTCCTGGAGTTTACTCAAACTCATGTCCATTGAGTTGGTGATGCCATCCAACCATCTCATCCTCTGTTGTCCCCTTCTCTTCCTGCCTTCAATCCTACCCAGCATCAGGGTCTTTTCCAATGAGTCAGTACTTCGAATAAGGTGGCCAAAGTATTGGAGTTTCAGCTTCAGCATCAGTCCTTCCAATGAATATTCAGGACTGATCTCCTTTAGGATAGACAGGTTGGATCTCCTTGCAGTCTCTCAAGAAGACTCTCAAGAGTCTTCTCCAACACCATAGTTCAAAAGTATCAATTCTTTGGCGCTCAGCTTTCTTTATAGTCCAACTCTGAAATCCATACATAACTACTGGAAAAACCATAGCTTTGACTAGATAGACTTTTGTTGGTAAAGTGATGTCTCTGCTTTTTAATATGCTGCCTAGGTTTGTCATAGCATTTCCTCCAAGGAGCAAATGTCTTTTAATTTCATGGCTGCAGTCACCATCTGCAGTCATTTTGGAGCCCAAAAGAATAAATTCTCTCACTGTTTCCATTTCTTCCCATCTATTTGCCATGAAGTGATGGGACCAGATGCCATGAGTTTTCTGCATGTTGAGTTTTAAGCAAACTTTTTCACTCTCATCTTTCATTTTCATCAAGAGGCTCTTTAGCTCTTCTTCACTTTCTGCCGTAAGGGTGGTGTCATCTGCATATCTGAGGTTATGGATATTTCTCCTGGCAATCTTGATTCTAGCTTGTGCTTCATCCAGCCCAGTGTTTCTCATGATGTACTCTGCATATAAGTCAAATAAGCAGGGTGACAATGTACAGCCTTGACGTACTCCTTTCCCAATTTGGAACCAGTCTGTTGTTCCATGTGAAGTTCTAACTGTTGCTTCTTAACCTGCATACAGACTTCTCATGAGGCAGGTCAGGTGGTCTGGTATTCCCATCACTTTAAGAATTTTCCACAGTTTGCTGTGCTCCACACAGTCAAAGGCTTTGGCATAGTCAATAAGGCAGAAATAGATGTTTTTCTAGAACTCTCTTGCTTTTTCGATGATCCAGCGGATGTTGGCAATTTGACCTCTGCTTCCTCTGCCTTTTCTAAATCTAGCTTGAACATCTGGAAGTTCACGGTTCATGTACTGTTGAAGCTTGGCTTGGAGAATTTTGAGCATTACATTGCTAGCGTGTGAGATGAGTGCAATTGTGTGGTAGTTTGAACATTCTTTAGCATTGCCTTTCTTTGGGCTTGGAATGAGAGACTTAGGATAATTTTGACTTTATAAACATTTCATCCTCCACACTCTCCCTGTGTTTGGGTACCAACACAGGTATACAATTTAACTCCATGGTATTCTGTCTATGGGATTTTTTTTTTTAATTTTAATAACTAAAATATTTTGAAAAAATAAGCAAAAGAGTCAATGATGCAATAATTCTATCAATATGAAGCATTATTTAATATTAATAAATATTTATAATCCTTGTGATCTCCCTGTCTAAAAAGCATCATTATCATCAGCATCAGGCATGCATTTTTCAAGAGGAAAATAATAGAATAATAGCAAAACTTGGAGAAGGGAGAGAGTCTGCTTTGTGATATTTCAAATTCTTTCATCTTGGTGAATGGTGTCATTCATGTTATCCTGACTGTGGCCAATTTTATGTTTTCACAAAAGTTTCTTATTATTTCAAAAAAATGTGTCCAACTTTTAAGGGATATGATCTTTTATACTTCATAGTTTACCCAGGCCCTTAACATTCTGTTGAGGAAGGGGCAGTGTGTGGGGGTAGATCACCATCCTTTTTGTTTTGGAGATGACAGAATGGTTTTGATAAATATTTTTAAAATTTTTATGATGGTACATTTCTGTAGAAAAACCTATCACAGCTAGGAAAATTAGTTGAATATCAAGCATACTGATATTATTGAATCATCTTTTTCTCCACCCAGATAAACACTTAATGGATAGCATGGCTTTATATTTCTTCACTCTTTCTGGTGGAAGGCAGAATCTGGGTGTGGGGAAATTGTGGTGGGAAAAGTCTGAAGACTGGAACTTGGTTAGGAAATTTGTTGGGTTATGTGAACAGATCAGATCTAAATTGAAAGTAGTATATCACACCCAGGCTTAGAATACAGCTTCTCTGGAATAGGAATACTGACTGTTGTTCTAGTGTGGCTCATCTGGGCTGTAGCTTCTCACAGTATGGGTGAAATATCACTGATTTGGGAAAGAATAAAGAATAATATTTATATATTTCTATCTATCTATATAGATAAATATAGATATTTGAATCACCTACCAACTGAACACTGTGAGTGATGAGTATTAGATGGAAGATGTTTTGCAACCACAAAGCATTATTATTGCATCTTATGAATGTCTGAACCAGGCATGAATTTTTAGTAAGAAATAAAATGAGGACTTTGCTTTTCCAAGATAGGTAGAATATCACATGATTTATAATAAAGGAATAAAGTGGGATAAGCATGAAACATCAAGAGTTCCTACAATATATAAGCAAATAAAATATTATAGAAAGCCCCAGGATGCTGTATTTTCCTCCATAACAGGTTATTTCTGATATTTAGACTGGTAAATAAACTGACCAAATTGTGACCAAAATGTGACTTGCATGCTGGATCTGGAAAATATGAAAAGGGTCTTAAGAACAAACAAAGGGAAGTCAGAAGTTGAACTTAGTTCATGTTTGAAGGAGGAATAGAATTTGAACTTGAACTTAGAAAGAAGAAGAAGAAGAAGAAGGAAGAAGAACCAGCATTATCAAATCATAGAAGTGAGACTGCCCATAACTCATTTTGCAGTCAATAGGCATACCCGTTTGGCCTGAATATGCAGATTATATTGAAGATAAGAGCAAATATTAGATTGGGGACAGAATGTAGAAGGCTGAGAATGCCAGACTAAGGAATTAATGTAAAATTAAAATTTAACACTATTAGCCACAGAGATTGCACAGAATGTTTTTTATGATTTCATAGTAGGAATTTCTTAACCATAAAAATGATGCATTTGACTAAATCAAAATTTCAAACTTTTGCACCATGGTTAGAATTAAAATGGAGAAGGCAATGGCACCCCACTCCAGTACTCCTGCCTGGAAAGTCCCATGGACGGAGGAGCCTGGTAGGCTGCAATCCATGGGGTCGCTAACGGTTGGACACGACTGAGCGGCTTCACTTTCACTTTTCACTTTCATGCATTGGAGAAGGAAATGGCAACCCACTCCAGTGTTCTTGCCTGGAGAATCCCTGGGACGGGGGAGCCTGGTGGGCTGCCATCTATGGGGTCACACAGAGTTGGACACGACCGAAGTGACTTAGCAGTAGCGGTAGAATTAAAAGATAAAGAATATACAGCAATTTCAAAAGACAATCAAAGCTTCTTACAAAACTAAATATATTCTTACCTAATGATTCAGCAATTGTCCTTGATATTTACCCAAATGAATTGAAAAATTATGTTCACAGAAAAACCTACACACATATGTTTTATTCACTATTGCCAAATTAATGCTTTATTCATAGTTGCCAAAATTTGAAAGCAACCAAGATGTCCTTCAACAGATGAATGTTTAAATAAACTGTGATATATGTATATAATGGCAAATTATTCATTAATAAAAGAAATGAGCTAAAACCCACAGAAAGACATGCAGGAAATTTAACTGTATATTGCTAAGTGAAAAAGGCCAATTTGAAAAGCCTACATACTGTTTGATTCCAACTATATGACATTCTGGAAAAAGTAAAACCATGAAGACAGCAAAAAGATTAGTGTTTGCCAGGAATTTGGGAGGATGTAGGGAGGGCTGAATCCGTGGAGCACACAAGTTTTCAGGGTAGTGAAAATATTGTGCATGAAGCTATAAAGGTGAATGCATATCATTATACATTTTAAAAACCCATAGAATGTACAAGGCAAAGAGCAAACTCTAATGTAAACTATGGACTTCAGTTAATGAGAATATATCTATACTGGCTTATCAGCTATAATAAAGGTACCACATTAATGCTAGATATCAATGATAAGGGCACCTTTTGTGGAGGGGAGAAGGGAATATATGAAAATGCTTTACTTTTCATTTATTTTTCCTTAAACTTAAAACTGTTCTAAAAGTAAAATATGCAACTACAGCCACTATGGAGAACAGTGTGGAGATTCCTTAAAAAACTGGAAATAGAACTGCCTTATGATCCAGCAATCCCACTGCTGGGCATACACACTGAGGAAACCAGAAGGGAAAGAGACACGTGTACCCCAATGTTCATCGCAGCACTGTTTATAATAGCCAGGACATGGAAGCAACCTAGATGTCCATCAGCAGATGAATGGATAAGAAAGCAGTGGTACATATACACAATGGAGTATTACTCAGCCATTAAAAAGAATACATTTGAATCAGTTCTAATGAGGTGGATGAAACTGGAGCCTATTATACAGAGTGAAGTAAGCCAGAAAGAAAAACACCAATACAGTATACTAACGCATATATATGGAATTTAGAAAGATGGTAACAATAACCCTGTGTACGAGACAGCAAAAGAGACACTGATGTATAGAACAGTCTTATGGACTCTGTGGGAGAGGGAGAGTGTGGGGAGAATTGGGAGAATGGCATTGAAACATGTATAATATCATGTATGAAACGAGTCGCCAGTCCAGGTTCGATGCACGATACTGGATGCTTGGGGCTGGTGCACTGGGACGACCCAGAGGGATGGAATGGGGAGGGAGGAGGAAGGAGGGTTCAGGATGGGGAACACATGTATACCTGTGGTGGATTCATTTTGATATTTGGCAAAACTAATACAATTATGTAAAGTTTAAAAATAAAATAAAATTAAAAAAAAAAGTAAAATATGTTAAATTGAAAAAACAAACATAGGGGCAATAGAATAAAGATGTTTGCAAGATATAAAGAAAGAAATCAGTAGCTGGAATAAATGAAGAGCCCCACAAATCAATAAGAAAAAGACACACAATTCAGTACAAAAATGGACGAATAAGCCTGGCAATATACAAAAACGAAATTTGAATGGTAAACAAATATGAGAAGATGCTCAAGCTCATTAGTCAATATACTAAAACAAAACATTTATTGAGTTTTCACTGAGCTCAGGTACTATTTTAGGTACTTGGGTTACATGAGTTTACCAAATACAGAGGCATGCACATGTGAAGGTAAAAGTATTGCAAGTAAGTCTTTTTTTTGCATTCATCATTTTGGCAAAAATTAAATGTCTGATTTTATCAACTCTTGGCAAAGATTTAGAAGAAGAGAGAATTTCATGCCTTAGGGGTAGGTATAAAAAGTAGTTCAAAAAGTGTGAAAGAAAAAAAAAACTGATAATGTCTTATAGTATTAAATGCACATACTTTATTATTTCCAAAATTCCACTTCTAAGATTGTAACCTAAAAATATTCTTGCACATGCAAACAAGGAAACAAAAGCAATAATGTTTATTATAGCATTGTTGTAATATTTTAAGACTGGAAACAATCAGGGAGTCCACAAATATGAGTATATACAAAGAAAGGAATATTATGAAAAAGTAAAGGAAATCAAGCAGATATCAACGTATCAAAATGGCTAAATCTCAAACCATAAATTTGAGGGGAAAAATGCAGTTGGCAGAATATACAGCATGTAAAAATCATATTAATAATAATGTACACAAAATAGTACTATATATTGTCCTTGTATATATGTGTTTGTATACACATGTATGAGGGGCTTCCCTGGTAGCACAGATGGTAAAGAATTTGCCTGCAATGTAGGCAACTTCAACTCCTGGGTCAGGAAGATCCCCTGGAGAATGGAATGGCTACCCACTCCAGTATTCTTGCCTGGAGAATTCCATTTGGATTAAAGTATAACTGACTGCATATGGAGAGGATGGAAGGGAATGGAAATGGATATGGGGAGCATAAGTAGTTTCATCTTCATCTTTGTTTTATTTACTTTAAAAATTGATTAAATAAATATGGTAGAATGTTAATAAATGTCAGTTTCAGTTAATGAGCATAAATCTGTTATATTATTATGTTTCCTGTATTTTAAAAAAGAGTTCTGAATATAAGTAAAATTGTAAGAAATACTGATGAATTTATTACAACTCTAATTCAAGATAAACAAATGTTTTCATACATCTGTCAGAATTTCTGACTCAAAATGGCATGCAGTCAATAAGCCCTAACATAGCACTTTCAACCCCTATGAAAATTAAGAATGCAGACACCAAAAAAAGGGAAAAAAATCTCACAGTAACACAGTCATAATCTGGGCAGAATTTCCTCTAATTTTCAGACCAAAGAAATTGAAGAGAAAATTATAATCAGTGGTTGGTTTATGTAGTAGAACTGAAATAAAGCAAGTCTGTTCACCAAAACACAATTAAATAATCCCTTTAGTCCTCCCTGTCGTCTGTTCATTGATGCAGATTTGTTCGCAACCACTAGACTGAAATACAGTCTTTGTGTCTGACTCTTTGCTACCCCCATTGACTATACGTTCCATGAAATTCTCCAGGCCAGAATACAGGAGTGGGTAACCTAGCCCTTCTCCAGTGATCTTCCTGATCCAGGAATCGAACCGGGGACTCCTGCATTGCAGGTGGATTCTTTACCAACTGAGCTATGAGGGAAGCCCGAGAATACTGGAGTGGGTAGCCTATCCCTTCTCCAGCAAATCTTCCTGACCCAGAAATCAAACCAGGGACTCCTGCATTGCAGGTGGATTCTTTGCCAACTGAGCCATGAGGGAAGCCCTTTTCTTGTTTAAGAAGAGGTAAACAGAAGGATGATAACATGTGATTCATGGGAAAACAACACAAGTGAAAGGATAACTTTCCCAGGATTCTGAGCAGAAGAATAAACCTCTGAAAAAACATACCACCCGAAGCAGAACAAAATTTTTATTAAATTTCATGGTTTTCTCTTTAAAATATAAGAAGACATTTTCCTTTAAGAGATGCAGAAAGTCATAAGAGAAAAACATTTGTGATACCATAACTAAACAAGATGATATTAAAAAAGACAGAGAAAAGGAAATGAAAGGAGAAAGAAAATTAAAATACATTATCAAAAGCAGGAAGGAATGAAATTCAAAAATGCAGGAGATAAATGAGTAATTGAGGGACAAACATAAAAAGCTCTCCTGCAATATATTTTGAAGCCCAGTCTACTTCAGTTGGCCTCTGTATTGCTGGCTGGATTCTGCAGCCCTGAAGGAAAGTTCCCGCTGCAGCATTCTCTCCTAACTTTCCCTTTGATTCCTCTCCTTTGACAAGTCCAGGTACTGTGTCTACTATCAAATAGTTTATCCCAGAGTTCAGCTGGAATCTCCTGTTACTTTTTGGTAATAATAAAATGCAATATTTCCACTATTTTTATTTAGCACTTATAAAAAGTATCTAAACTATTTGCATGAGACATTTTGCCAAGAGAAACTTTCCTTACCCATCTCCATAAAACAGAGCTACACAGAATAAAACTTTGCCAAGTATCTTGAGTAAATATTTTTTGCATGGTCAAAAGTCATACTAAATGACTTGAGTAATTTTGCTTAATTAAAAGAGACCAATAAACCACCTAGGAGCAAATATTAGTTGTTACCATACCCTGGACCTTCTAAATAGGATCTGTAAATGATCCCTTATTAACTGTTTAAAACTTTATATATATTATACAAATGTACATATTTAAATTATATTATACACAATAGTTGTGTTATTTATAGTTACATTGTTTATATATACATATAATATATATATACACATATGCTTATAGTGTTGTAATCTTTAAAAAGTCAAGAAATAAACTGCACAAACTCCAAGGAAATATGCCTATATATTAACAGCAACTATCCATTGTTGCTTAGGTTTTAGAATGATTTTATTGTCTCTTTCATTTATTTTCCAAACATTCAAAAAACACAGAACTTAGAACTTCTCCTAGTCATGAATAAATATCAAAAATTGAGTTTAACTTCTTGCTGTAAATAACTGGGCAAAATATATGAAAAAAACTGCTTTCTCACATGGGAAAACAGAAAATGCAGGATTGGTATGTCCAAGAGAATAAAAAATGTAGTTGAGCTTTACATTTATATTGCCTTTCTGCCTGGGGCCAGTTACTGAAACATAAATACAGGGTGCGAGAATGCAGTGAGAATTCAGTTGGCCTCCCTGCATTGAGGAGGTGAAGATCAAAACTATGAAAGCTGAAGCAGCTGGAAATTTTGGGACAAAGTTTCTGAAAGTAGGCAGTATGAAGAAAGGTCTGCATAGGGATCCCAATGTGGGTTACTGAGTACTAGCCCTGACATGCATAGGAGTAGTTTTGCTTCTGGCATCAACAAATATGTTCTTGTTAGGTTGACTTTTCTGCAGATAATAACCGTATACTCTGGAGAAACTGCAAAAGAAATTACTTGAAAGAATTGGATTGTGCAAAACAGCAGGCATACTCTGGAACTTGCACAAAAAGAAATTTTTTATACAGCATTTAGCTTGAAAGCAAGCTATACTTGGCACCAAGTGGCTAAAACTCAGTAGAAAACAGACCATCTTTCAGGCCTGAATAGTCTGCTAGCAAGCAAGGTTGCATCCAGAAAAAGAGAACATAGAGAGAGAGTGACAAACTCCATGCCTACACTTTGCCAAAATCTCTGGGTGACCCATGAACCATGGATGCATGAAGTCTACTTTAAGTATCTTAGATAAGAAAAGAATTGAGCTATCCAAAAGGCTTAATTTGCAGTCTGAGTCCCAACCAAGGTAACTGCCTGCAAAAACAAAAAAATAAACTGTTCTTGAACTAATATAGTAGAATCCAGTGTTTCCACAACATATCAACAATCCCAAGGACCCACTCCAAAGTTACTCAACATATGGAATAACAGGAAACCATGACTTATTCTCAAGGGAAAAGAAGATCAAAATAGATAGCCCCCAAGGTAGAATTATTAGATAGGTACTGTAAAGCAACTATAATAATTATGCTAAGAAAAAGAAAAAATACTATAATGGGTGAAAAAAGAACTTTAGGAGAGAAATGGAAGTTATAAAAAAGAATCAAAAGAAAATTCTAGAAATAAAATATATGAAATTTAGAAGTTCACTGTATTGGTTGATTTAACAGCAAAATGGAGATGAACAAGAAAAAACACAAGTTAACTTAAAATGAATTGAGTAATTGCTCTCTGAAGAACAGAGAGGGGAAGTGTGTGTGTGTGAGTGCCTGTGTCTGGGACCTGTTCAACAATGTTAAGAGCTAACTTCCACGTACTGTAGTCCCAGGAGGATCAGAGAGAAATAATGGGGTAGAAGCAATATTGAAAAAAATAATGTCCAAATGCTCTCAAATTTGGTAAAGATGTAAATTTATAGATTCAAAAAATCAGGAAAATGCAAATGGATAAATATAAAGAAATATTTATTCTAGGTATATCATAATTAAACTGCTGAAAACTGAAGATAATGTAAAACCTTGAAATCAGTGAGTATAATGACAGATTATATGGGATGATGTAACAAATGATTCAAATGATCATTAGTTTCTAATCAGAAAAGTACAGGTGAGAAAACAGTGGACCAGTATCTTTCAAAAGACTGAAAGAAATAAAAATCTATCTAGAATCCTACATTTAGCAGATGTATTATTTAAAGTATTTTTAGACACACACAGAAAAGAAATGTCATCATTAGCAGACCTGTATTATAAGGAACACTGAAGGAATTTCATCAGGCATGAGGGAAATAATATACATTTGAAAGTGAAAAACATAAAGAAAGACTGTCAGAAATTTCAAATAACTAAATATTTTTCTAATTTATAAATTTTTATAGATATAATTAAAGAGAATGTAATGTATTGAACAAAGTGGTATAGCTACTAAGCCAATAGTGAAAATAAAGTGGCATATTCCATTTCAAATATTCAATTACTATGTAAAAAGTAAGAAAAGAGAAAAATAAATGTAAAACAAATTAAACAATTAGAAAACAAAAACAATATGGTAGAGGACAGAGAATGAGATTGTTGGATGGCATCACTGACTCAATGGACATGAATTTGAGCAAGCCCATGGGGTCGCAAAGAGTCAGACACAACTGAGCAACTGAACTGAACTGAACTGAACTGAACTGTTGTACACCTGAATTTAACACAACACTGTGAATCTACTAAAGGTTAAAAAATAAAAATAAACAGAGAAATTAAACTCAAAGTTAGTAGAAGAAAGAAAGAATAAAGATAAGCACAAATGTGCACCTGTGGCTGATTCATGTTGATATATGGCAAAAACCACCACAATATTGTAATTAGCCTCCAATTAGAATAAATTAATTAATTTAAGGAAAATTAATGAAATGGAACTTTTTAAAACTAACTGAGTTTCTGGGGGAAAAAAAATCTGAAATTCAAAAATTTTAGTTTCAAGAAAAAGAGAGAAGATACAAATTACCAATATTAGGACTAAAATATGGAAAAGGCAATGGCACCCCACTCCAGTACTCTTGCCTGGAAAATCCCGTGGATGGAGGAGCCTGGAGGGCTGCAGTCCATGGGGTTGCTGAGGGTCAGACACGACTGAACGACTTCACTTTCGTCTTTCACTTTCATGCATTGGAGAAGGAAATGGCAACCCACTCCAGTGTTCTTGCCTGGAGAATCCCATGGACGGGGGAGCCTGTTGGGCTGCTGTCTATGGGGTCACACAGAGTCGGAAATGACTGAAGTGACTTAGCAGCAGGACTAAAATAAAGTACATCAGTACAGATACTACAGATATTAGGATAGCAAAACAATATTACATATAATTCAATGCCAAAAAATTCAGCCACTTGGATGAAATGGAAAATTTTCTTAGTAGATACATATTAACAAAGCTGAGATGAAAGAACCAAGTGAGAGAAATTAAATCTGTAATTCAAAATCTTCTCATGGAGAAAACTAGTAGGAAGAGTGTCATACTGGAAAATTCTGCAAATTATTTAAGAACAAAATACAACCAATCCCACACAAACTCTTGCTGAAGTAGAGGAGAAGGGAATGTTTATCAATTCGTTAGCCAAAAAAAAAGATATTATAAGAAAATAAAAACTATGGAGCAATATCTTTTGTGAAAATAGATTCAAATTTTTAAACAGAATATAGTAATGTATAAAATTAAAATGTAAAAACAGAATATAGTAATGTATAAAAGTTTAACATAGCAGGAACAAGTAGGGCTTAGTCCAGGAAAGCTATATTGATTTCACATATAGAAGTTAATCAGTATAACTTACCACATTACTAGATAGTAGAAAATCATTCAATCATTTCAATAGACATAGGAAAAACATTTGATAAATTCATTATCCATTCATAGGAAAAAAAATCAGCAAGTTAGAAATAAAAGAATAATACTCTTTTTTTTATAAGCTAAGACTACAAGTTCAAGTTCAGTCGCTCAGTCATGTCCGACTCTCTGCGACCCCATGAATCGCAGCACTCCAGGCCTCCCTGTCCATCACCAACTCCCGGAGTTCACTGAGACTCACGTCCATCGAGTCAGTGATGCCATCCAGCCATCTCATCCTCTGTCGTCCCCTTCTCCTCCTGCCCCCAATCCCTCCCAGCATCAGAGTCTTTTTCCAATGAGTCAACTCTTCGCACGAGGTGGCCAAAGTACTAGAGTTTCAGCTTTAGCATTATTCCTTCCAAAGAAATCCCAGGGCTGATCTCCTTCAGAATGGACTGCTTGGATCTTCTTGCAGGCCAAGGGGCTCTCAAGAGTCTTCTCCAACACCACAGTTCAAAAGCATCAATTCTTCGGCGCTCAGCCTTCTTCACAGTCCAACTCTCACATCCATACATGACCACAGGAAAAACCATAGCCTTGACTAGATGGACCTTTGTTGGCAAAGTAATGACTCTGCTTTTGAATATGCTATCTAAGACTACAGACCCTTCTGAATGCACGGAATGCTATTTTCCAGGTCTAAGTTTCCCTTCCATCTGATAATGCTACTGACACATGAAATTGAAAATAGCAAAAGTAAAACATAATTTCCAAAAGTAAAAATATAAATATCAAGTTAAAACATAATTATGTTTTTAAAAACATAAAGTAAAACATAAAACAGATTTATATATTATTTATAAATAGTAACTAAAAATGAACAAATACTAGATTTATCATTGTTGTTTGTATTCAGCAAGTTCCATCTGAAATTGCTTATTACCTCTCAACTTCTGGATTCTCTGGTTCTGTCCAGAAGTCAAGAATCATTGGGGCTTTGTTTTCCACCTCAAAAGGTTACTGCAGATACCAACTATTACTCAAATCAATGTTCTAGGGATTAACCTCAAACCCTCTGCAATATGTTCCTGGACTGTCTGAATGCTGTCATGTTTGATATACATAGAACTACTCTTGACTGGCATGCGCTCTTCCTTTTCCTATAAATAGGAGTTCACAAATTTTTTCTGTAAAAGTTCAGATGGTAAATATTTTAGGCTTTGCAAACCCAGGGTTTCTGTTGCAAATATTCAACCCTGCTGTTTTACTTTGAAAGCAGTTATACAATGCATGAGAATGTGAGTGTGGCTGTGTTCCCATTAAACTTTATTGACAAAAACAAGCTGTGACCTGGATTTGGCCAGAGGGTTATAATTTACTGACCTTGTGCTCTAATATCTTTTCTTTTAGTCAAAATACTGCTTAAAACACATTTCACAATTAGAAGTGGAAGAACCAAACCACCTTGCTTAATATTTATAGCTTTTCTAGACAAATAAATAAGAAATTTAAATAAAAGTATTTGGGGGAGCTATCAAATAATGTTATCTGTATATCTGCCTTCTTTCTACTATTAAACTACTCAGGACTAGAACCCCAAATCTCCCATTTCTATATACAAAAATATGAACAAAAATTGATCATCATCATGATAATAATCAAGATGATACTAATTTTAATATCTTAAGAGGTATCCAGTTAGTGCTCATGATGAAAAAAATCTCAGAAAAGAGAAGAGTATCCACTTAAACCTTTGTTTGATCTGCTTCTGGAATGATAACATAGTGTGTAGCATAGTTAATGGAAGAATAGATATCCATTCAGTGTTAATTCGGTTCCTGAGACTGAATGGATGCAATGAAAAATGAACAGACACAATAAAATCTAACATACATCATATGCATGGAACTCTGTTTGGTACAGATACATGTTTACAGCACTTACTTGGGCTACTTGGTTAGAACTGCAATAAAGAATTAATCCAAGAACAAATACCAGTATTAAGGCACATCACAAGTGCTTTTAATTTAGAGTTAGTTTTAAAATGTTAGCTGAATACTTCCACCACATTCCATTCTCCCTCATAATCCATTGACAAGCTCTCTTGATCTAGGGCCAGGGTATCTTCAGCAGTGAAATAAAGCTTGTTCCAATTACCAAAGTAATCATATGATTATAGTTCCCTAGACGCTACATTTAGTGTCCATAAGCTCACACAACTCTGTCCTGTGGGACAGCATTGGCTCACAAATGCTTTGTTGGATATGCCTGAGAGATTTCTGGCTCAGTCTGGCTTAGTTTGAAGTCATGAGGATTGAACCCTACTCCTCCATTTCCATTCATCTATGCAGTGTGGGTCATCACCATCCCTTTTGATCATGTCTGTGTTGACATAGTAGGTGAGCCTTCAAAAAAAAACAGCTGGTGTTTCTCCCTCCCAAATAACACTGCCCTCAGCTAAATCAAATGACTTCCAAATATGGAAATTATAAGTATAAAGTATCAACACAGGCAAGCAGAAATCTGTATTTTTCAGTGCCTCTACCTCTCAACCTAGTTCTTCTTAGGTTAACATTTAATTGGTACTTTGGGATATACATGTAAAATAAGTGGAGTTTAACACATATTTGTGTATTCTCTAGCTGTATTGTGTTGTATTCTGTAGCACAAATATGTCTGTTTAATAAGTGAATCAGCAATCTTAAAATGATAAATTAAAAGTTCTTTATAAGATTTTACACTTCATCTCCAAATTGTATTCTATTTTTACCATCTATTACAAGACTAATTTGAGAAATTAAGGCTAAACTTTCCATACTTTTTTTTTTCTTTTAATCAACCAACATGGCTAGGGTAAAATTTATTTATACAGAGATTTAAAAAAATTACTTTTTTTCTTCTCTACTAGTAAGGAAAAAGAAAGGCCCAAAGGGGAAAGACCCATTTTAGTCTTCAATCTCATGCAATTCATTTTTTTTTTCTTTAATGAAAAATATCTACTTTTTTCTTTATAAAACCTAGTAAATCAAGGGGAAATTCTTTTGGTTTATTAAACAGAACATCTTCAGACTTGCCATGTTATGTTACAGTATCTCTTTCTTTGCCAGTGCACCTAAGTTTAGACATAGGGATGCTGTGCTGGAGGGAAAACGCTGTTTAAGGAGTCATTCTAATCCCAGATCCCATGTGAATTACTCCTTTCCATATTTAAAATTAGCATCTGGAGTAGCCAGGTTTCCATGAGCCATATGCCAACCACACTAATGCTTCAGGTAAAAGGAGATCCATGAAACTCAGACACTAGTCCTGATAACTATCAAACAATAGTCTGGCAGAGTACTAGTGAGGCATGGGCTATTTATCTTTTAGTTTTTTATTCCCTTATATCTGAGAAATATATTCCATCATGGCTTTTCCAGACTCCTCTGCTCCCACCATCCTAAAGGTGGCTTCTAGCTTCTTTTCTGGTTAGTTCAGTTCCTAAAGGCAGCTGAGGAGTTCTCACTTTAGCTGGAAGAGAACATTGATCAAAGGGATGAATACAGAGTCCAGTGGAAACAATTCCTTACAACTTTACATCCTGTAAATACTCTCAGAGCAAGGAGACAGAAAATAAATACATCAAAAGCAAAGGAAAAAATGCGGTTGAACTAGTCAATATTGCTTCTGAGTGCCCACCATGAGCCCTAGACTATACACACAGGAATTGTAAATAGACAATTATTTTAAAGTATGCATATGTGCATGTACGTGTGTATGTGTGTGTGCAGAATGAAAGTTTAAAATGTAGTCAGTCTTTTCTACTTGTTTATAATCTGTGGAGAGCAAAATTTACCTATATGAAATGGCAAAAGTATAATCAACTCTGATACTCATACTTAGTTTAACAGTGTTCAGAAAAGAGGCATAGATTGGGTTACATTGTTATAGAGAGTCATCTTTGATTTTCCTATCAGTGACATGCAAAAGCAATCTTTGTTGACAGCCTAAGCAATCACTAAGAAATAAGAATCTTACTTACTTATTCAAACTGCCCAAGCTAAACTACTTTCAGTAGAGCTAAAGGCATTGCACAAACTTTGGAGCTGGGTCACTTGGGCTCACATTTTACTGTGTTAGATACGTGGCCTTGGGCAAGTTACTTGACCCTTCTTTGCTCAGTTTCCATATTTGTTAAGTGAGATATTTCCAGAATGTTCCCCATAGGATTACAGTGAGAGTAAATTAAATTCATATCATTTTTACTACAGGGTCTGCTGGTAAGAACCATAAAAGAATTCATTATTATTTCAAGTACAGTATTTGGTGGTAAGTATTATGAAGTATTTCTTATCATTTCTGATTTCTACACCATATTGTTGAATTTCTCCAAGACATCAATATAATTTGGGAATAACAGACCAGCACAGTACCTTGAAATTGGAAATCCATGATTGCTGAATGAAGGAACCCAAAGCAAGGAGGGTGATAGCTTGAGTCCAGGAGGCAGTGAAATATTTGATGTGATAACACTGATCTGATTCTTCCATTTCTTTGAGTAAGGAAATGATTATCTTAGGGAGTTCAGAAAGAGCTCATGCTTGGGTCGGGCCAATAACTTAGGTGAAAATACTGCAACTATGTTTCAGTGTCTGACTGCTTTCCTTTTTCCTTTTTTTTTTTAAATCGGAGTATAATGGCTTTAAAATGTTGTGTTAGCCTCTGCTATACAATGAAGTGAATCAACTGTATGTGTACATATATCCCCTTCCTCCTGGACCTCTCTACCTGCTTCATCTCACCCATTTGGGTCATCTGAGAGCACTGAGCTGAGCTCCCTGTCCTCCACTAGCCAGGGCAGCGGAGGGGAGTGCCTGTGGGTATCACTGCCTCTTTCTCCCTGAAGGTGTCATGAGGATGAATTTGTTCAATATCCTTGAGCTTTTCAGACATAACTGTCAGTGCAGCATTACCAGCTGCTGCTGCTACTGCTAAGTCGCTTCAGTCGTGTCCGACTCTGTGCGACTCCATAGACGAGCCCACCAGGCTCCACCGTCCCTGGGATTCTCCAGGCAAGAACACTGGAGTGGGCTGCCATTTCCTTCTCCAATGCCTGAAAGTGAAAAGTGAAAGTGAAGTCGTTCAGTCGTGTCCGAGTCCTAGCGACCCGATGGACCGCAGCCTATCAGGCTCCTCCGTCTATGGGATTTTCCAGGCAAGAGTACTGGAGTGGGTTGCCATTGCCTTCTCCGGCAGCATTACTAGAAAGCAGGACAAATCAGACATGATAACCACATTTCCTTAAAACACTCAGCTATTCTTTTCAAGAGTATGTCAAGGCTGTGTATTGTCACCCTGCTTATTTAACTTATAGGCAGAGTACATCATATGAAATACTGGGCTGGATGACGCACAAGCTGAAATCAAGATTGTTGGGAGAAACATCAACAACCTCAGATATGCAGATGATACCACTTTAATGGCAGAAAGCGAAGAAGAACTAAAGAGCCTCTTGATGAAGGTGAAATAGGAGAGTGAAAAAGCTGGTTTAAAACTCAACATTTCAAAGATCATGGCATCCGGTCCCATCACTTCATGGCAAATAGATGGGGGAAAAGTGGAAAGAATGACGGATTTCATTTTCTTGGGCTCCAAAATCACTGAATGGTCACTGCAGCCATGAAATTAAAAGACGCTTGCTCTTGGAAAAAAAGCAATGACAAACCTAGACAGCATATTAAAAAGCAGAGACAACACTTTACCAACAAAGGTCTGTCTAGTCAAAGCTATGGTTTTTCCATTAGTCATATATGGATGTGAGAGTTAGACCATAAAGAAGGCTGAACCAAAGAATGGATGCTTTCGAACTGTGGTGCTGGAAAAGACTCTTGTGAATCCCTTAGACAGCAAGATCAAACCAGTCAATCCTAAAGGAAATCAAGCCCAAATATTCATTAGAAGGACTGATGTTGCAGGTCAAACTCTGATACTTTGACTACCTGATGAGAAGAGCTGACTCATTGGAAAAGACACAGATGCTAGGAAAGATTGAGGGAAGGAAGAGCAGTGGGTGACCAAGGATGAGACAGTTGGATGGCATCATCGACTCAATGGACATGATTTTGAGCAAACTCAGGAAGATAGTGAAGGACAGGGAAGCCTGGTGTGTTGCAGTCCATGGGGTTGCAAGGAGTCAGACATGTCTTAGGGATTGAACAACAACAATTAGTTACATTTTTCTTCACAGGGAAATTTTATAGTTCCTTTTCTCCTATAGAAAAGTCAAAGTTCACACCTTCATATTCAGCTGAAAGAAGGTTAACCAGTTAGACTTGGAATAGAAGATGATAACCTCATGCCATATCATATTGTACATTTCTATGCTGCTTCACAAAATTTTTTTCAAGTCATTTTAACATAGATTATTTGCATGTCTCTTACAATATCTTCATAAAGTATAAAAAACAGTAGCCACTTTTTCTTTTGATGAGGAAACTGTGGCTTGAAGATATAAAATGTGTTATCCATCCACTTTTTCAGGACCCAAATGGTATTAATTCCAGTTCACTTGACTCTCATTTTCTTTCTAACCTTCATGACTTGAATTCCCACAGTTGCTGATAAAACTGTAAAGAATAAGGTTTAAATTGCTTAGAGAAAATGTCTTAACCATTCAGTGATTTATATTTTATTCAGCTACTTTTGTAACAAAATGGAATAAAAAGAATTTACTCTTTCTCCTGCATTCTTTTGACCCTGCCCCACAAGGGAGAACCCCAGAGTTCCATCAATGAACACACAACTTGAAATTGCATTATCTGTCCCCCAAAATCCCTTTCATTACTTCTTGGATCCTAGTTAGTCCTACATAGCTAATAGACAACAGGAGTCTAGTCCCTGCCCCAACCCTACTCCCCACCATCTTCCAGACAAGGAAAACAAATTCCTATAATCAAGGTACAAAGAGGAGCAAGGATCCAGACATTTTCTAAACTGGTGGGAAATGCTTCTACTCAAATACACTGGGTAATTAATTTTTTCATACATTCAACACAATATTTACTCAGAAGTTATGATGAGCTAAGTTCTAGAATAGGTGCTGGAAAAGTAGATTTTAAAGATAATAAAATAAAGATAAACCTGATTCAAAGAGCTTGTGTCCAATGGGAGCTCTCAGTTGTAATGCCGTATTATAATACTATATGTTGGCTGCTCTGAGATGTCCAAGGAAGCCTTCCCAGGGAGTGACATAACATACAAAGAACACTAAACATTTGAGAAAGAGGAAACATCTGTTTCCACTGAAATGCAGCCAGGACACTGGTAAGCTGTCCAGGGACAAGGTGGAAAATGGGGTCTAGGAAGAGCTGGTGCTACCCTTACCCCACCCAAAGAGGTTTCATAGACATGAAGTCAGCGCTAGGACAACTCTGAAGCGAAAGTAGTATGCAACAGCCACCTGGAGGTAAATGAATGGGTGGGAAAGGGTCCTAGCCATCTTCTACCTTGGTGTTCTGGGAAGGAGAGCCTGGGGCAAGTCCACACCAACTTGACTACGTCCTTCTGCCCCACAACTGGTTCCAGATTCATTTAAGAGGTTAGGCAGAAATTAGTCACCCTGAGTGATAATAAACAGTATACAAATAAAACACATGAGAGATGAGGCTCTGGTCAAGAGCAGCAGAGAGAGGAAGCACAATATAAACAGAAAGGAAGAGGGACAGTGTGTCTGTCATTTTTCTCTGTTGTTTTTCTCTGAGCAGGAATTTCATGCCATTTATGAAGCAAGAATGAATTTTAGAAACTAAATATATGTAAACTTGATGTCCTTGTCACACTATTGATAGGATTTTGTCTTTTTTGCTCCTTCCCTTTTTGTTTCTTTTTTATTTTTACTGTTTATTTTTGAAGCATTCTGACATCCTCTCATAATGTTTAGCAGGCTATTTTTCACCCAATGAAAAAATTAAATATCTCTTATCTTATAGTGTAATTCAGTTCTGTTATACTCACTGACAATAAATAAATGAATAAACAAATGGCTTCAGGGGTATAAAACTATAATTATAAATAGGACACTGTGACCAGACTGTGATCTAGAGTAGATAGATGACAGGATGGAAGAGAGGAGGGAAAATGAATGGTAAGGGAATGAGTCTATAAGTGCTAAAGGTTATGTAAAAGGGAAATTCTTAGTATATCTCAATCACAGAGTGGGAGGTGGGGGCTGCTCACAAGCCTTAAGGAGCAGCCAACTGAGGTCCTGTTCTAGGCTGAGCCCATATCCACATAGTGACAAAGGGAAGTTAGTATGAAGGAAGTCCAAATGCTATATCGTTCCAAGAAACAATCTTTAATAAGAATATCTGGGGAACAAGGTGAGAATTGGGGATGAAAGCACTCAGTTCATGAATTTTTAATGTAGAGTAATCTTAAGGATAAAGGCAATTAGATATTTTTTAACATGACAAACTACAATTACTGATCAGAGGTCTCTAGTGTAGGATGATTATGCTAAGATGGGGTTTAGAAGTTTAGGATAAGAGCCTGGACTGCAGGTAGTGAGCATGTCTATCTTTCCATCCTGATAACAACCCACAGGGGTTTTAAGGGGGCAAAGGGCTACCCACTCTGTTTGGTCAGACCTTCACCTTGATTGCTGTGCCTCTGCTATTATTATTGTTAATATTTTGAATAACATCCCCAGAATCATCTCCACACCAAAAATGTGATCAAATAACAAGAAAAGAGCCCTGGTCAAGCAGTACTGTTTGCTCCTTGATAAATATTGCAAGGAGAAATCCTGCCATTGCAATATTCTCTTTCCAATCAGTGGGGTTAATCAGCAAGCGATCCTTGGGGAACAGCTTATACTAAAATGAATAACTACATGAAGACAATATATTATACAGTAATTATCAAGGAGACTGGCCTTGAGGAAACCAGGAATGTCCATTGGTAGGTCAGAATCCACTGGGAAATGTGGCCGTTCATATTCACTCCATACGAGCATTCCTGTCTTCCACCTGGGGAGGAGACATGGGGAAACCCTGGTCTTCTAGAACATTTCCAAGTTCAATGATTCTTGCTTGTGTGCTAGGTTACATCAGTAGTGTCTGAATCTTTGTGACCCTATGGACTATAGTCTGCCAGCCTCCTCCATCCATGGGATTCTCCAGGCAAGAACACTGGAGTGGGTTGCCATTTAGAGACATAACCCAACCAAGAAAGAAAATCTCCATTGACTTCTGGACTCTTTCCAGCCTTTTCAGCTCTTACCAGCCCCCAGGCAACAGTGCAGTCAGCTTCCAGCCCCAGCCACTCTAGTACACAGACCCCTTGCCCTGCCAACTTTAGAACTCTGTGACTTGCATGACCTGTTATGTAAAATGTAAGGAATAGCAGCCAGATAAATCACTAAGTATAGTATTAAACATACAAGGTGACAGTCATTCTGCTTGGGAGTTGAGCAGCATGGACAACCTAAAACCAGTAGATGTGCTCTGGAGGACATTCTTCAGTCAGACAGAGACTGATGGCTCCAGGCAGCAGCTTACCAAAATTTATATGAGTTTCAGGAACCCAGGTGGAAAAAATGAAATTATGGGAGGAAGTTAAGGACAGAAACATAGAAAAGCCTATGCTTCTATATTCAATAAAGGATTCATTTTCTCTTACAAGAGGGCAAGTTTCCTGTTGAGCTTTATGGGAACATGTTTTAGTATTTTCCTTATACTGAGACATATCACTAAACCACATATGGTATGATAGGCATCTATTCTGATTCAGGAGGAGAAACTACCATGGATAACAAGCTAGACATTCAGGTGTTCTTTGGATATATCTCACCTCATGGAACTTTTAAACACTTATTTGTTCATTTATTTTTGGCTGCACTGGGTCTTTGTTGCTGCATGGGCTTTTCTCTAGTTGCCTTGAGTGGGGGTTACTCTCTAGTTCCGGTGCTCAGGCTCCTCATTGTGGTGGCTTCGTTTGTTGCAGAGCACAGGCTCTAGGCACATGGGCTTCAGTAGTTGCACTGTCTGGGCTCTAGACTGCAAGCTCAGCAGTTGTGGCACCCAGGCTTAGTTGCCCCATGGCATGTGATATTTCCCGGACCAGGGATCAAACCTTTATTCCCGCGTTGACAAGCGGAGTCTTTACCACTGGACCACCAGGGAAGTCCCCTCATGGAGTTTTGATTTGTTTTTTGTTTGCTTTTTATTTAGGAATAACTTTCAAAGCATCACCCTTCTCAGATACCTAATCCCAAATGCCAAAAAAAAAAAAGCTCAGACAGTAGCAAGTTCTCATGGCTGGACAGGTGTTTGCTTTGCTGCACCTTAGGGCAGCCTGGACATGACAACATGGCTTCACTTTTCCTTCACATTCTTTCACCTACACACATAAATAACTGGAAAAGAAAACACCATGCCCAGACGAAAAAACTGCCAACTATTTCCCCTCTGAGCATTTGCTTTTCTGGAAAGGGAAATCATATTATATACTACACGCATGGGGAATGAATTTCCATTGCTTGCCCCCAGACCATGAGATTTATGTGCTAATGTGAAAGGTGAATATTAACTATATATTTTGCAGGTGGAGGTGAATCAGTGAAGTTTTACCATGCATAGGATTTTACCGTGGTAGTAACACCTGGAGCCATGGAGTCAATTTCTCAAATTCTAGGCCAAAGCAAACTTCTAAATGCCATCACTTCCACAGAGATTTGGTCCCTTTTTTTCTCTAAATGTAGATGATTGACTGTAGAATGATTTGCTGCTTCAGTCCATGTTGATTTGTATAAAAACACTTAAGTCCAAAAATAGACCCAGGGGCAGGGAGAGAAGTTAGCAATGATTACTTATTGGACATTCACTCATATTCATGAATATTTGCTAGAAAATATTTATTAAGCATCTGTTACATTGCAGGGAAAATACTATGTGCCAAGAACACAGAAATGAAGTGGGCAGATAAAGACTGCCCCCCATCACAAGCTCAAAGCTAAAAACAGGAACAGAAAATAAATCAGTAGACATTTAAATGTAGGCTATAATGTCATGTAATGTAAGTACTGAAAGGAATAATAAAGCAGAGGAAGAAGCTATTATTCTTTCAAATATTCTTGCAGATTTTCTTTAGATGCTGTTAGAGAAAGCCCCCTTTGGTCTAGGTGTGTGGAAGTAAACTGAACAGTCAAATGATCAAATAAGGGTTAATAACATAGAGTATGATTTATATTTCATGTACAGTATGATTTATAGAAGATAGAAAAATATTTAAAAATATAAAAACTTAAGAAACATAGGTGGGTAAAGGTGGTCAAAAGGCACAAACTTCCAAATTATAGGATAGATAAGTTCTAGGGCTATAAAGTACAGTATGGTGATTATAACAATGAAAGTAACGCTCAGTCATGTCTGACTCTTTGCAACCCCATGGACTATAGACCGCCAGGCTCCTCTGTCTGTGGAATTCTCCAAGCAAGAATACTGGAGTGGGTAGACATTCCCTTCTCCAGGGGATCTTCCCAACCCACGGATTAAACCCTACTGTCCTGAATTGCAGGCAGATTCTTTACCATCCAAGCCACCAGGGATGTCCAATAGTTAATAATACCATAATGTATATTTGAAGAAAAATGTAACTATTTGAAGGTTAATAAACTTAATATGGTAATCATTTTGAAACACATATTATATCAAATCATTATGTTGTACACTTAAAACTAATCACTGTTTTATACCAAAGAGATCTCAATAAAACTGGAAAGATATATAAAATATATCTTATTCACAACAATTCTGTGAGGTGGATTTGTCTTTACACCAATGAATTATTCTCTTGATTATTTTAGCTCTTTAAAAAGAATTGAGTCAAATAATATGAGTACTTGAACTTTATTATTCTATTTCAAAGTTATCTTGGATATTCTTTTTCATTTCCACAAAAATTATGAATAAACTTGTCAATTTCTAAAAAAAAATAATAATAATAATAATTATCATCCTATCCTCCTTTTACAGGTGGTAAAGCTATTAAGTAATAAGAAATTCACATAGTATGTGAGAGACAGAGCCAGGATCATGGACAAGGACTTCCTGATCCTAAATACAGTGTGTGTTCAAAGTACAATGTTTATCATCTATAATTGAAGCTAGGTATTGAGCTTTGTGGAAGAGTTCTTTTTATTATAATTGGAAACCAAAATAGATCTGTCTATTATAGTCTGCAATGCTTAAGGTCCCTGAGCAGAAGTCCGTGATGGTCTCTTCTGCCCATGGCTGTTTCCTCCTACAGCTGTTTTCAACCAGAATGAAGCCATAACCCAGGAGGCAAGAGTTTCCAAAGACCTGATTAAGCTGTCCAGTTCCCATGTGGTAAGAATTTGAACTAAGAGGTCAATAATTTGTAGATAATGATTCATATAGGTAAGCTGAACTCAAGTGAAAATAGCTATATGCACAAGTAGAAAGGAAGGAAATTCAGTGGGAGAGAGGAAATATAAGAAACAGGGAAGAAAAGAATGGAGTAGAGTAACACAGAGAAACAGAGACAACTATATTTTCCCTACAGAAAGTCTAGGCTGTCTGTTTCCTAAATGACTGCTTCAGATCCTCAAAGCATACACCATTCATGGAAATTATAGCATTGGTAGCTAGACTGAAAAGACCAATGATTTTTATCCTAATTAATACCTCTAGGGATAAAGTTCTTAACCTGTTTGACTGTTGTTGACAAGGATGAGATAGGAGGTGAAGAACTGCCATCACCTGCTTACTAGTAGAAATAAAAAACATAGATCATCCAAAACTCTCTTTTTGGCTCTCTTTTTCAACTTTTCCACCTACTATAAAGAGCTATAGAATGTCAGAACTGGAAGAGAAATAACAGCTCATCAAATCCAAGTTGGTCAAGCTAATTTTATTTCGTTTAGCTGCATAATATCCCTGGGAGGTTGGGAGAGGCAGAGAAGATGGAGGGAGAGCTGTGGCAGCAGGAGGATTCACCCGGGCCCAAGGGCTTATGCACAGCAAGGAACTCCTGGCTTTGAGTCCTCTGTCTTTTTCAGCAACAATTACATGACAGTTCATACTTTATTCTCTTAGAATTCCTCCCAGAGACTATTTGCCAAGATCAGGAAGATCAACAACACTTAATGTTTTCCACTTCAGAATAGCCACAGGCCATTGGGGCCACACAACAGAAAAATCCTGAATGAATGCAAATGAAACAATAAGTAGGGACTAGTAAAAGAAAGCTATTGTAGGGTTTAGTAGTTTATACCCAGAATGTGTTCCAGAAACTTTTAAGCTTGCTTCCTGGTCCTATCCCTCTTTATTGGAATGAATTGCCCAAGTCATTATTTTCCCAAGTCCAAATTTCATTTGCCAGACAGAAATAACAGCACTGATAATCAGGATGCTATGAAAAACACAAATGAATGAAATAAAAAGAGCACCAAAGACAAGAAGAACTATAAAACCATGGATTTAGAGAGAGACAAAAAAGAAGCCTTGACAGGTAATCTAGCTTTGAAATATAGAATAAGGTGTACTATACTTCTCTCCTTTGGCAGTTGTTAGGGACTTGCATTCATATATCTGTATTTATATCTCCAGAAAACTTTGCCAAACAGGTGGAAAGAAGAGAGAATGGAGAATTCATGGATCTGCTTTTACTGCTCCTCTCCACTCTGGGGCTCTTTGTTGAATCCAAGAGGAGAGGTTGATTGGGAGAACAGAAGTAGCCATGAACTAGGGTAAAATTTATCTCTGGAAACTTTCCATTCATTCCCATCCTTCCCACCATCCCCATCCCACTGTTCAGCTGTCCTCCCCACTGTCTTTTACCAAATTTTTTAAGTGGTTTTATGCTGCCACTGCCTTAAATGATAAGAATGTCCTCCCCTAAGGAACAAGTTCCATTTGCCTCCAGGCTTACCAAAGAAACAGCTATGTGTGATCCTCCACAAACATCTGTGGAGCTCTGTCATTTACTAGATACCAGCTTCAGCTTATACTCTTCTCATACCATGGACATTCTTAACCAGATGAAATACAGCTAGGTTCCGAAAGAGGACAGTGCTAGAGATGTCAGCTACTCAGCAGGCCAATAAACCTAGGTACTTACAGGCCCCAGAGACAGAGGGCAGTGATCCATGTGGAACAAGGCTGATGCTTAAGTAGCTGAGCAGAGGCAGGATCTGACAGTGGCTTTGGTGTTCCTGTTCTCTGGCCCATGGCTGAGCCAGGGCTTTCATCAATGGACACATGAGCATAAGGGAATCTAAAACCCAGGCAACCACCATGAAGTCAGAGAACAAGAGCGGCCAAAAAATATTGACCTGGCTTTGAAAAAGAGAGAATCTGTGGGGGTGTAGGAAAGCTTGTTCTCTCCATTCCCAAAAGACGAACAGTTCTTTTCATAAAAAGTAGAATGAAGTCTAAGTCACACATGTGACCTCAAACTGAAGAACAGCTAAGTATTTACAGATTTCTCCACTGGTATTCAAAAAGATGCCCCATTTTTCTCCACCATCCAGTTCAAGTGGCATGTCTTCAACTCTCACAGTACTTGCTATGAATAGACCAGACTGGCTTTGTTACCATCTGAAATTCTATAACAAGTATGTTTCAGCCTTGGCCGGCATTCTAAGGAGAACAGCAGGAACCTTATCATTGCAAAGTCCAAGGAAATCAGAACACGAACCCACGGTTGATATATTTTCTCTTGACATACACAATTTTGCTGAAACTGCTGACTTGAAATTTGAAATGCAAGGATGTTTTATATGAAAATTCTACAAGGACTTATGCTTCAGAAAAGGTTTTTGGTATTATACCCCTATTGCTGTAACACCTTGTCACCAACTGGTTCTGAATTCACTCTGTTCTTACAGCTAAGGACGCGTTCAAAAAGGTGCCAACTCTAATTCCAAACATGAACCCCTTTTTTCTTTATCATTTAAACTTTGCTATTGTTCATTGATGCCCCATATGAAAGGTGCTTCATTTAGCACTTAACTAGCAGTATACCCATTCCTGTGTTTCTAACATTGGCCGAGATCTATCTATGTCTCCGTCCATGAGCAAACATATTATGGACCATATATTTCCTAGGAAGATACGTGAGATGGAAATTGGCAGATTGCGATTGCACTTGAGAATGTCTAGTGAAATTACTTTGGATCCTTGATGTATGGGAAAGCGGTTTGGATGGCTGACCAGACCAGATTCTGTGCATGCTCGTGCCAGGGGAGCCAGAACACCACACTGACCCATTCCAAACCATTGGGGGGAGGCTGCTTAACTAGGGAAGTCTCTAGTTCGAGGGTTGGGTGATTTAAATGCTCAGTGGGAAAAGTTATTGGTCAGTTGATAGGTCAGCCATGGTCTGAAGACTTTTTCTCTTAACATAACAATTTGTCTTCAAACTTTTAAAAACCTCCAGTAGACTCTCTGCTAGCCAAATATTTAGTGGTTTTGTGAAGTTTTTTTGTATTCCTGTCAAATGCAGTTCTTTAGAAACCCATTTAAAATGTTGTCTCTTTTCCATATGGCATTCTGAAAGGGAACAAGGAATTGCAAATTTAAAATTGTGACAAAAAAGAATGCCCTTTGTAACTATTTCCGTACTTGCTAAGTTTCTTAAATGAGTTCGATTTATATTGTTCCAAGACTGAGTACCATGTTTATCATTAGGACCATGATTTTTTTAAAGCCCTATAGACTTTTGGCAATTAGAATAACTGTACATATGGTATGTTGCAGGGTTTTGGTGTTTAATTTTACTGTGATTTTAAGTTTGATTGACTGATTCCACAAATGAATTTTGAAGAAGGATAAATCATCCAAGTTTCCTCTCAACACTTTCAAAGCATCTTTAGTGAAGCTTTAAGGTCTAGGACCCCAAGCACTGTTTGCAAAGTTGTTCTTAGTCGATCTCATTGCCTTGTTCTGTATGCTGGGACACCACATTTTCTTAGATTTTAAAACTGTAGGGGCTGTAACTTTGACCATTCTCAATGTGACTCTGTAAGACAAGCCAAATAATTTACCCTTCTGAGAAGACTTAGGGTCCTTTCCAATCCATGGCTCTCTTCAGGGTGGTTCTCCATCCATAGATTGTTGTACTTTACATCTTATAATCCCCACCCTCCTCCCAACTCTGGCTATAGCCAAAGAATATGTACCCAACACAAAGGTGGCCATCCACAGACTGGGTGAGGTCCAAGAAGGGGTTGAGTTGGAGAGCTCTACTCAACAAAACGTTGTAATGACTGACCCTGGATCCCATCATACCTGTCACTTGAAATCAGACTGAGGGATGTACAAAGTGGGAATCAGCTGCGGGAAAAGAATTTAGGAGAAAAATAAGATAGATGGCACAACTAAAGGCTAAAAGCTGAAGGTGGTAAGAAATAAGTAAAGAACAAGGCATAGGGGAAGCTGGCCTTGAACAGGACAGAATACTGCTGCGGTTGTCAGGCATCACCACAGCTGTGGATTGTTAAAGATACTGCTGCATTTTAATTGGCTCCCCAGTGTTCTATCAGTTTGGCTGTGGAGTTGCTGAGATTGGTTTCTGTCCTTATAGCACATCTCTGTTAACAGAGATAAAACAATTGGGCTTTTTCCAGTTTCTGACAAATGATACTTGACATATTGTGCCAAGAGGGAGTACCATGTTTATCATTCAGACTGTGATTTTTTAAAAGTCCTATAGACCTTGGCAACTAGAATAACTGTACATAGGGTATGTTGCAAGTTTTTGGTTTTTATTTTTGCTATGTTTTGAAGTTTGACTGATTCCACAAATGAGTTTCTTTATTAAGTAAGTGATTATACAGAGTGAAGTGAGACAAACAAAAACACCAATACAGTATACTAACACATATATATGGAATTTAGAAAGATGGTAATGATAACCCTGTATGTAAGATAGCAAAAGAGACACAGATGTATAGAACAGTCTTTTGGACTCTGTGGGAGAGGGAGAGGGTGGGATGATTTGGGAGAATGGTATTGAAACATGTATAATATCATATAAGAAATGAATCTCCAGTCCAGGTTTGATGCATGATACAGGATGCTTGGGGCTGGTGCACTGGGATGACCCAGAGGGATGGTACGGGGATGGAGGTGGGAGGGGGGTTCAGGATGGGGAACACGTGTACACCTGTGGCGGATTCATGTTGATGTATGGCAAATCCAATACAATATTGTAAAGTAATTAGCCTCCAATTAAAATAAATAAATTTATATATTTTTTAAAAAAGTAAGTGATTTATTTTCTATGAAGTGAAACACCTATTTTGTGGATAGATGTTTTGACAGGTTCTATGAGAACTACAAAGGTGAAAATCCACAATTACTTTACACAGTGAGCTCATTGGTTTAAAGAACTAGTATCATAGAGCATCGACAGAGGCAGAGAAGGGTTAAAAGTGGACACTCTGGACCAGACTATTGGCTTGCAACTAGCAGCGTGCCCCTATACAAGTTACTGAGCCTCTTTGTGCCTAGATTTCCTCATCTATAAAATGGGCAACACTGTAAAACTGTGAGGGAAAGTGTTAGTCACTCAGTCATGTCCAACCCTTTGCCACCCCATGGGCTGTAGCGTGCTAGGCTCTTCTGTCCATGAGGATTCTCCAGGCAAGAGTACTGGAGTGGGTAGCCATTCCCTTCTCCAGGGGATCTTCCCAACACGGGGTCAAACCCAGGTCTCCTGCATTGCAGGCAGGTTCTCTACCATCTGCACCTCCAAGGAAGCCCTGTAAAACTGTAAAACCTACTCACAGTATACTTGTTAGGATTGTGTGAGGTAAGATCTAAAAAGAGTCCAGAATAACTAAGGTTGTCCATGCCCTTCCCAGGTAGCTGAGGTCCTTGGGGAAAAGGAAGGATTTGTGTTGATTAGAAGCATCTCTCTATAAACTTATTCCTCATGGGAAGATAGCCCATTTGCCAAACCAGTCAATGCAGATTCCAAGGTAAGTGTCCATAGAACGATACCAACTCAGTGCCATTGATCCTTGGCACAGAACATCCCTCTTCTCATTGGTCACTGACTTGCCATGGAAGGAATTTGGTTCCCCAGTCTCCCTGCCCTTTCTTTGCTCCTACTTTGCCAGACATCTGCTACACATGCGGCTCTTCTGTCTGCTTCACCTTTCCCTGCATGATCTTGTTCTCTCCCCCTCCTCCCTCCTTGTACTTTCTTACAGGAAAGAACCAGGGGCAATTTTCTTTACAACATATGTAACCACACAAAACATACATTTCCCTCTTGGCTCTGGAGTGTTCTGAGTCGATCAAGACCATCTGTGCTTGCATATCCAATATCCCCCAGTCTACCCCACCCCCTAAATCTAATCCTTTCTGTGTAATTTAGCAGGATCTTTGTGCTACAAAGCCCTTAATAATTTTTAAACAAAATTACCTTAATACATAGCAATTGCTAAATGCAATACGGAAATATTTATTTTTCTTGCCAGCCATAGATTCCAGAAAAGCTGTAAGCTGCCTTGCATAACTTGCAGAACTCTGTGCGATGCAAACTATATAAGACACATTTCTTAAAAGCTACTCCTTGGGGGGTCTAGCAGCACATCATATCCAATTCTACAAGAAGTGAACACTACAAATTATCAGCAAGTTAATTGCTCAGGGCAAGAACCCAAGCCAGCCCTATAATGTTTAATTTCCCCTTGACCCTTCTTTGGCTGACATCTGAGAGGCAATACTGAATCTTTCCTGTGGCACCTGATCTCTAATTGTTGACTTTTGCTTATCATCACTGCAAAACACTCAGACAGAAATTGTACTGACAGACAGGAAACCAACTGGAAAGTCACAACATCAGAGCATCCTGGAATATGTAAGATGGTCACATAACTGTAGTCATGGAGAAGTACTGAGATAAAAAAATTACTTTTGTAATCCTATACTTACGAAATCATTTAAGTGTTAATGGATTTTCCCATGGATTTGAAAATATATAGTCATTCTTTCTGGAATTTTTGAAGCCCCATGAGTTTGCCATTTGCTCCACTGAACCTTAATTTTTTGAGTCCTGCTGAGTCATTCAGCAAAGCTGCCTGAACTCTTTGTTGTATGCAGTACATTTGGATTGACTCCGTGGTGACTATAACAACAGGTAAAATACACATTTTAGTCCCCAGGAAACTTACCATCAGTGTTTCAGGTTTAAAAATAAAATAAAATAAACAAACCAAAAAAAAAACAATATAAACAGGTGGTAGGCAGATTAATAGCTTAAAGTTGTCTATTCCCTAATCTCTAGAACCTGTGAATATGTTACCCTACATGGACTTTCCCATGATGGGACTTTTGGGACTTTTGTCCCAGATGTGCAAAAGCTGCAGATATTGTGATGGGGAAGATAATGTTGTATTATTTGGGTGGCTTTAACATAATCACATGATTCTTTAAAACCAAAGAGAAAGTGAAGTGAAAGTGTTAGTTGCTCAGTTGTGTCTGACTCTTTGCAGCCCCATGGATTCTAGGCTACCAGGCTCCTCTGTTCATGGAATTCTTCAGGGAAAGATACTGGAGTGGGTTGCTATTCCCTTCTCCAGGGGATCTTTCTGACCCAGGGATCAAACCCAGGTCTCCTGCATTGCAGGCAGATTCTTCACTGTCTGAGCCACCAGAGAGAAGAAGATATACATGATCAGAGAGTTACAGTGTTGCCTTGAGCCAAGGAATGTGGACAGTCTCTAGAAGCTCGATGAGGCAGGGAAATGAATTCTTCCTAGAACTTCCAGAAAGGAATAGAGTCCTTCTTACACCTTGATCTTAGCCAAGTGAGAACCATGGCAGGTTTATGACCTCCAGACTTGTAAGCTAAAAAAGTTTGAGTTAAGTCACTGGATTTGTAGTAATTTATTCTAGTAGCAATAGAAAACTAATACAATACATACTTTCAATACAAGTCAGAGAGTGTCAATTGCTATAGCAGAGGTACAAAGTGATCTTCTATGAAGGTCAGCATGATGAAATTGACTCTATTTTTCACCCTTGCTGTTCTTGACTCTAGATTTGTATTCCTTCTGGATTTGCAACAAATAATAGCAACATCAAAGTAGTATCACAATACTCTCTCCATCTTCCTGGGGCTCTACCTCACAAACGTAAGCTGCCTGTGCACATGGTTTAAGTGAATTGTACAAGATGAGAAGCTGGCAAAGTGGCTAACCCTGAATCAAACAGTCCACACCCAAGAGGCATTTTCCAAAGCTGTGACTAATGTAGCTAAAAGTAAGTTTCTGGGATCACAAAGATACGTTCATGATAGCATCTTAGTGATGGCAAACATTATCCTAAAATGTTTTTATTTTAAAAATTATTTTTATAGCATTCCTGGAGTATGATACCCACTTTTAGCAAGATTAAAAAAAAAAAAATCTAGGACTAAGTATTAACTCCTTTCCTGTAGCCTGCATGGTGAGTCAAGAATGAAGTTGGAATTGCTAAAATGTCCCTGACTAAATGGAAAAGATAAACGAAATGGAAAAGGTTAAAAAAAAAAAAAGAATCTGAGTGAGAGTTAATAGAAATAATACCTTAAATTTTTTCACACCTATTTATACATGGTCACACTTAATACTTATAATAATGTGAAGATCTTATTATCCTTGCTTTACCAAGGAGGAAACCAAAGTCTCAGAGGTTCAGTGACTTGTTACTAAGTAACAGTGCCCAGACTTAAACCAAGCAGTAATTAGAAAACTCTACCTCTTTTTCCCTAACACTATCCAAGGCCTGTAGGCCCCTGGAGGGCAGGGACTGTGGATGTCAACAGCACTTCATAGAATGCCTGTACTCAGCAATGACTGTGAAATGAAGGCAAATACAGTCTTCCCTCCGTGCTCCATCACCGGGCAGCTCTCAACTAGAACACACGACAGCATATGTTCTCAAAAACTCCTCAAGTGATTCTAGAGAGAGGTTTTAAATCTTTGGGACAGATTCAAATCACCTGTGGAGCTTTTGAAGATTCAAATATCTTGGTATCTCGTCTTGCTATTGCAGGGCATAAATAAGACCCTCTTCGGACCAGGTCTTACAATGAATCATCTAATCCCATTGAAACACAGGTTTCAGGACACCACAAAACAGAAACCAAATGATTTGCTCTTTCTACTTTTTTGCTATTAAACAAGATATTACATAATAAGCAAATGATACCCCTACACTCTCTAGTTTCCTGACATGAGTCAGGACAGTCCTGAACTGGTTTTCCTAGTAATAAAGTATCTCCAAAGGAGTTCTTCACATAACTGGCAATCAAACCGTTGGTAGAGAGAAAATAACAGGCAATCAAACAACTGTTCCTGTGTCGAAGAGGTCTGTGTGCTTGCACAGATAGCCAGAAATGGAAGATTTATGAGAATACTGTACTATAACCTCCTTACCTCTTTCCTTACTCTAAGGGCCTTGTTTTTTATTATTATCAAGTAGAAACCTGGAGAAGGCAATGGCACCCCACTCCAGTACTTTTGCCTGGAAAATCCCGTGGACGGAGGAGCCTGGTGGGCTGCAGTCCATGGGGTCGCTAGAGTCGGACACGTCTGAGCGACTTCACTTTCACTTTTCACTTTTGTGTATTGGAGAAGGAAATGGCAATCCCCTCCAGTGTTCTTGTCTGGAGAATCCCAGGGACAGGGGAGCCTGGTGGGCTGCCGTCTATGGGGTCGCACAGCGTCGGACGCAACTGAAGCAACTTAGCAGCAGTAGAAACCTAATACAATGAGCGTTCATATCTAAATAGAGCTGCAGTTTGAATGAGAACTCTGTAAATGTTACGCATTTTCCCTTACATAACACGGAAACAGAAGTGGCACAGAAACCTGGGTGAGTTAAGAACAATGATCATAGATTATTAAATCCATATGTTTTATTAAAAGGCAAAATGGTTACTGCATGGTGTGCAGGATTCTCTAAGTCCATCTCAGGGGGGATGAGCCAGACGCCCAGATTTTTAAAAGAGGTCCAGAAATTATTTGGGTGTACACTAGAATTGACGACCAGTGTTCTGTAATCAAAATCCCCCTGTAAGCTGAACTGTGGCTAACCTTTTATTGCTCTATCATAGAATGGGTATGAGACTTGAATCTATAACCTTTCACTGGCTTAATTAAGCCATTCTTTTCAGTCCTCTTAAATGAAACAGAAGGGACTAAGTGAAATCTAGAAAGTGTAATACTATGTAAACAAAACAAAAAACTTTTAAAATTATAGCTAAAAAGAACTGGAGTAAAGGGAAATTATTTTAAACAATCTGATGACAGAATTTTCTCAAAAGGAGAAAAACAAATGTTCAACTAGCCCTTTTGTAAGACAGTCCTAACAATGAGGTCAGTCAAGCAAAGTGGCATTTTTCCTTGGAATTCATTGAGGTATTCAGGTCATAATCGGCTGCGGCATTTGGGAAAATTTAGGGGAAGAAACTTGGCTCTTGGAAAAGAGGGAAAAACTATCTCAATGCCCCAGAAGCTGTCTTTCAAACTCCAGATTTACAGTGGGGCATTTAGAGTTAGAATTTCCAGTAAAGAAGAAAATATACTGAAGCCACAGCTTTCAAACAAGGGGGAAGATCAAGGAGATGGTTTAAAAAAAGAAAAGAAAATTCTGGAAGAAATAGTCATAGACAGTTGAATGGTCAAATAATCTAACTGAATCATAGGAAAGAATGATGCTGTATCTAAATGTTAGGTTGGGGATGAGTGTCTTGAGCTCATGAAGTGCTTACCCATTTGTTGAACACAGGTGCACTGAAAGGATGCCACTCTCATTAAAAAGTTTCGTTTATCATGGTAATTCTTTGTCATTTACCCTCCTGGGATTCTGCCTTGCCTGCTTTTTATATTATTTTCTTGAAAAGATTGAGGATGGTTTAGCGTGACTAATATCATAATCCACCACTTGATCATGTATTTCAGGAGTACCCACTGTGTGCCTGGCACTCTGCCAAGGAATATAAGAATGACAAAGAAGTAAAGCATGATGTCTACTCACATGAGACAAAATCTAACTGTAGAAATAGAACTTCAGCACATGCAGATATTAAGTAACAATTGTTTCCCTGATGCCAGTTGGAAGTACAATGTGATATCTGGATAGGAGGAAGCAATGTGGGCTGGGGTATTTGGGAGAAGACCTCAGAGGGAGGTTGAGCTTGATCTATAACTTAATGAACGAAATGGAGGCAGGAGGCATTAAGAAAGAGAGTGTGAAAAGAGCTAGAGGCAGTGAAAAGCTCAGAGGGTACAAGGAAATGATTATATCTGTCTGGGCATTGAGCTTGAAATATATATGTTTGAGATTTGGGGTGTGAGTCATGGAAAAAGACTGTGGTACAGCAGAATGAGCCCAGGTTTTGAGACTGAATTCTGATTTTGCCACTATAACCTAGTTCACTTTGGTATAGTCATTCAGGCCAAATCTTTGTGACCCCATGGACTGCAGCAAGCCAGACCTCCGTGTCCATCACCAACTCCCAGAGCCCATTTGAACTCATGTCTATCGAGTCAGTGATGTCATCCAACCATCTCATCTTCTGTTGTCCTCTTCTCCTCCTGCCTTCAATCTTTCCCAGCATCAAGATCTTTTCTAATCAATCAGCCCTTTGCATCAGGTGGCCAAATTATTGGTGCTTCAGCATCAGTCCTTCCAATGAATATTCAGGACTGATCTCTTTGCAGTCCAAGAGACTCTCAAGAGTCTTCTCCAACACCACAATTCAAAAGTATCAAATATTTGGCACTCAGCTTTCTTTATAGTCCAACTCTCGCATCCATACGTGACTACTGAGAAAACCATAACTTTGACTAGATTGACCTTTGTCAGCAAAGTAATATCTCTTCTTTTAAAGATGCTGTCTAGGTTTGTCATAAGTTTCTTCCAAGCAGTGTCTTTTTAGTTTCATGGCTGCAGTAACCATCTGTGGTGATTTTGGAGCCCAAGAAAATAAAGTCTGTCACTGTTTACATTGTTTCCCCATCAATTTGTTATGAAGTGATGGGACTAGATGGCATGATCTTCGTTTTTTGAATTTTGCCAGCTTTTAAGCCAGCTTTTTCACTCTCCACTTTCACTTTCATCAAGGGGCTCTTTAGTTTCTCTTCACTTTCCGCCACAAAGGTGGTGTCATCTGCATATCTGAAGTTACTGATTTTCTCCCAGCAATCTTGATTCCAGCTTGTGCTTCATACAGTCTGGCCTTTCACGTGATGTACTCTGCATGTAAGTTAAAAGGCAAAGGTGACAATATACAACCTTGACGTACTCCTTTCCCAATTTTGAACCAGTCTGTTGTTCCATGTTTGGTTCTAACTGTTGCTTCTTAACCTGATACAAGTTTCTCAAGAGACAGGTAAGGTGGTCTGGTATTCCCATCTCTTTAAGAATTTTCCCCAGTTTGTTGTGATCCACACAGTCAAAGGCTTTAATATAGTCAATGAAGCAGGTGTTTTTCTGGAACTGTCTTGCTTTTTCAATGATCCAATGGGTGTTGGCAATTTGATCTCTGGTTCCTCTGCCTTATCTAAATCCAGCTGGAATATCTGGAAGTTCTCAGTTTGTGTACTGTTGAAACCTAGCTTTAAGAATTTTGATCATTACTTTGCTAGTGCGTGAGATGAATGCAATTGTGTGGTAGTTTGAACATTCTTTGGCATTGCCTTTCTTTGGAATTGGAATGAAAATTGACCTTTTCCAATCCTGTGGTCACTATAACCTAAACTTCCTTCTAATATGGGCTGAAAAAGCAGAAATTTTAGTTGTACTTATTTGAAAATGCCCCCTGACTTATCTCTCCTTAAATATTCCTCCTTAGCCTCTGTGCTTCTCCAAACCACTTCTACCTCTGGCCTAGGACCATTTTCCATCTCCCTAATAAAAAAGATGGAGAACCAAAGAATTGATGCTTTCGAACTGTGGTGCTAGAGAAAACTCTTGAGAGTACCTTGGACAGCAAGAAGGTCAAAGCAGTCAATCCTAAAGAAAATCAACCGTGAATATTCACTTGAAGAACTGATGCTGAAGCTGAAGCTCCACTACTTTAGGCAGCTGATGGGAAGAGCCAACTCATTGGAAAAGACCCTGATGCTGGGAAATATTGAGGGCAAGCGGAGAAGGTGGTGACAGAGGATGAGATGGTTGGATGGCATCACCAACTCAATGGACATGAGTTTGAACAAACTCTGGGAGATAATGGAGGACAGAGGAGCCTGGTGTGCTGCAGTCCATGGGGTCACAAAGAGTTGGACACGACTGAGTGACTGAACAACAACAAATGCAAGTCATTAACCAGAACTGTAGGACACACTCTACTGGAGACGATGTTGCTACTTGTCACCTGGAAACAGTCACCCTGAGTGAGATGCAATACCACCCTGACCCTTTCTTTTTTCCACAGTGCCTGCAGACAAGGCTTACAAGCACAACAAGCTTAAGGCAGTAGTCCTTAGACTGGGCAGAACATTAAAATTACCTGGGGAACTTCCAAGATACTGATGTTCAGACCACTGAATCTGAATCTCTGCAAGGTGGTACCCAAACATTAGCATCTTTTAAAGCTTCCAAGTGATTCCAACATGCATCCAGGGGTGAGAACTACAACTCTAAAGCAATCACCTGGGAGATTCTGCTGGACAAGAGTGATTGTCACACTTCAGGTTCCACAAACTGATCTGGAGGGAGAGAGACTTGCTACTAGACCTTCTCAGGTGGGGCATGGACCCTTCGAGCAACTTCTCTTTAAGCTCTGTCCATCAGCATGGGTTTCAGACAGACCTGTTCCCTCCTTTGATTGGCCAATGAGCAACTGTTGAGCCACATTAACATGGCTCCCCCAGATAAATTATTCTCAGAGATTGTACAGCTTAAACCCATGAAAGGAGTAGGAATATATTCACAAATGACTCAAAAACTTCTCACAAGTGACTCAACATTTTACACAATTATGAGAAGATGTGTTTATTCCATTCCTTCCTTATATCTCTCTTCACCCATGCTGTTTTCAGTTTGTGGCCCCTTTTGGCCCACTCCAAGTAAGGAAAAAACTCAATGTTGTGCTATATCCATTTAATGGCACTTTTTTAGCCATCCAGAGAGCATCTAAGTCTGAGAATTATACCTCAAAAGAATTATGTGTTCAAACATTTTTGCTTTTTTTGTTTTTTTTTTTTGTGAGGGTTGAGAAAATATGGTTAAATTCTTCTAGATAATATCTGAATAAGCTTTGGATGAGTCTCTTAGTCTTTCTGAGCCTCAGCCTTCTCATATAGAAAGAGATAATATTAGCATCAAATAACAGGATCATGATTTTAAAAAAAAATTTAATTGGAGGATAATTGCTTTGCAATGCTGTGTTGGTTTCTGCCATCCATCAACATGAGCCAGCCATAGGTATACATATGTTCCTCCCTCTTGAACTTTCCTCCCACCCGATCCCACCCCTCTAGGTTGTCACAGAGCACCAGGTTGAGCTCCCTGCATCAACAATAAATCCGAGCTGGTTATTTATTTTATATATGGTAATGTATATGTTTCACGGCTACTTTTTCAATTCAGCCCACCCTCTCCTTCCCCCACTGTGTCTGCAAGTCTGTTCTCTCTGCCTGCATCTCTATTGCTACCATACAAATAGTATACCTCGCTTTTGAAATGCCATATATGAAGCACTCTATTCTTTTATAGTATTTTGTCCCCATTAGTTCATGAAAGATATGAACCATCTCATTTCTTACTTTAATTTTTAAATTCCCATTTATCATAATTTCCCACTTCTATTACTCTTGCCCTTCGATAGGCTCCCATCTTAAAGTGTTTTGGGTTAATTCTACTTGCCTTCTTAGAATAGCTATTTTGATGTGTGTGTGTGTGTGTGTGCATGCATGCGCATGTGACCTGGGGGTGGGGGTGGGGATTGCATGGTATGGTGAATATCTTATGCTTCCAACTTTACCCACTCAATATGAAGTTTAAAAAATCTACTCATGTGTCCTTTAACTATTTCTTCTTTTGTTGCATATATTCCACGATGTGCTCTAAATCACAACCTCAGCAGACCCCCAGTCTAGCTGCAATACCTCAATGCCACAAACAACACCATTGCTCTCCAGACTTTCTGCGGTTTATATCTAGATGTGAAATTTCTGGGCCATATAGTGAAGCTATATTTTTTAAAACTGAGTTCTGCTCACTAGAATGGTCTACAGGCAATCTACTGGTAGGGAAGGTTCCTAGTATAATCCCACATGGCCTCCAGCACTTGGTACAGTCTGAAGAACATGTTATTTTAAAATAACATTCATTTCTATTAACATTAAGACCTAAAATAGCAAGATGGTCTAAAGAAGGACATTTCATAAATAAAATCTTGTTCTTCAAACAGCCTGATTTGATCCCTTCACTATGAGAGATTGAAAGCATACAGAGTTATCTCCACTAAAGGAAGGCACATTGCATGCCCTCCATTTGGAAGGAGAGTCAGAACTTCAATTTAATAGGAAAACTTGAAACTTTCTTTTCAAGAAAGTTGTAGCCACTGTGAACTGCAAAAATATTTTTCACTTGAGAGCGGGAGATGAGTACTAGTGCCTTGGGCCCCAAGTCACTCTGCCAAGGATAAAATGAGGACACCACAGTTTCACCTCAGGACTTGGACCTAACAAGACTGCTAAGCTATGGTGGCAAAGAAGACACAGTCCATGAAACCTCATGGAACTTACAGGAGTGTGGGAAAGATAGAAGGCAAAAAATAATTACAAAAAATACTTGTGAGTCTGAGATTTAAGCACTCTCACTGAAGTAGACTTTTGAATTATCTTGACTGTCAGAGCCTAGTTCCCTGGGATATGTAGTCACGGCTCTTATCACCCAATTTAGAAATCTTTCCCAACTCCCCTGTCTGCAAGAAAGATGAAGTCCCTTGTTTGTGTAAGCTACTTTCCAACTCACAGTATATCCAGGTTCTCTCTCTCTTTATTTAAGCAAGTCTCTTAACTTGAATTTGTCTGGCATGTTCAGATCCATCTTTTTGGCCAAAAATTATTCAAAGATTAATGGTCCTGAGTGAAATAAGGTTCCCCACACTAGATTTTGAAGGAGCTGTTCAATCTTTCTTAATTCAGCAGTGAGAATGATGAACTGGAACAAGAATACCCTTGACAGAAACTGTCCTCATCGGCTATTTTTCTTCTATCCCGAAAGGGTTTGATGGGCTCTTGAACTTTCCCCTTGAGCTAAGTAGTTGGAAAGTACTTTGACTCCTGGCAACTTACCCAGTAGTCTGATAAATGTGACTTAGCTACCTTAGTTCTGGTTTGCGGGAAACAGTAGAATTTTCTATGGTTATTTTGTATACTGTTACAAAAGAGAAAGCTTTTCTTTCATATGTGTGGGCTCTGTAGGCAGGAAGGATTGTGAAGGAAAAATTAAACGGTAACAGCAAATCCGGTTGACTCCTGGAATTTCAAGTATGACAAGCAGTGCCTTTCTCTCCCCATTATTGATTTCATGGTGTTTAGAAGTAACTGCTAGGTTTTCTTTTAAGTGTATTAGAAAATATTAGTGTTAAACTTATTGTTGATATGACATATGGAATACATTTTAGCAAAAGGGCTACTAACTCCCTACATGATACATGGGTTTTTATCTGTGTTAAATGAAAAAAATATGGTGTTTTTTATGTTACATTGTAGAGTTGAAAGTCTATAACTAAGGGTATATTGAAATTAAGGAACTCTAGCACTGTCTTTTTTTACAGTCATCTTAATGGCTAATATAATCATACCAATTATGAAGTTGAGAGGATCCAATAATGATACCATTTGTTGGAAACTTTCTTCATTTTAGGCACTGCATCATTTCTTCATTTGTTTATGCAATTAACAAATATTTATTAGTACATATGACAGGCACTCTGATAAACACAGAGACTATAATGGAAAGACTGAGACAGTCCCTAACCAGAGGGAAAGACAGAATTCAAACAGAAAAGAAGCAGATAATCACAAGAAAAGGTTCTGAATATTGTAAAAAAGAAAGACAGCACTATAAGAGAACAAAAGGAGAATGAGATTGAGGGATATGAAGACAGGAAAACTATATTTAAGGTGAGGCCTGAAGGAGGAATGGGAGTTACATTTGGGAGAAAAGAGAGAAGAGGAGTGATTTGTAGGCAATGGGAACAATCTTAGGCAAGATTACAACTAAGTGAAAGATTATAGCATATTCCAGGTACTGACGTGAGTCCAGGTGTCTTTGAGCTGGTATGTGCAATGAGAGGAAGCAGAGGCAGTGGCCATATTATAATAATCTTTTAAAAGCATGATTGGGGCTTTAGAATTTATTCCAAGCCACATAGGTAGTATTATCCTCATATAACAGATAAGAAAATTAGCTTTGAGAGGTTAACTATATTTCCAATTATGAGCAAGTAAGAAGAGGTGGCAAGAATACACAGAAGAACTATACAAAAAAGATCCTCATAACCCAGATAACCATAATGGTGTGATCACTCACCTAGAGCCAGACATCCTGGAACACAAAGTCAAGTGGGCCTTAAGAAGCATCACTACGAACAAAGCTAGTGGAGGTGATGGAATTCCAGTTGAGCTATTTCAAATCTTGAAAGATGATGCTGTGAAAGTGCCACATTCAATATGCCAGCAAATTTGGAAAACTTAGCAGTGGCCACAGGACTGGAAAAGGTCAGTTTTCATTCCAATCCCCAAAAAAGATAATACCAAAGAATGTTCAAACTACCACACAATTGCACTCATCTCACACACTAGCAAAGTAATGCTCAAAATTCTCCAAGCCAGGCTTCAGCAATATGTGAACTCTGAACTTCCAGATGTTCAAGCTGGATTTAGAAAAATCAGAGGAACCAGAGATCAAACTGCCAACATCTGTTGGATCATTGAAAAAGTGAGAGAGTTCCAGAAAAACATCTATTTCTGCTTTATTGACTATGCCAAAGCCTTTGACTGTGTGGATCACAATAAACTGTGGGAAATTCCTAAGGACATGGGAATACCAGACCACCTGACCTGCCTCTTGAGAAATCTGTTTGCAAGTCAAGAAGCAACAGAACCAGACATGGAACAACAGACTGGTTCCAAACTGGGAAAGGAGTACACCAAGGCTGTATATTGTCACCCTGCTTATTTAACTTCTATGCAGAGTATATCATGAAAAATGCCAGGCTGGATGAAGCACAAGCTGGAATCAAGATTGCTGGGAGAAATATCAATAATCTCAGATATGCAGATGGCACCACCCTTATGGCAGAAAGCTAAGAATAAAAGAGCCTCTTGATGAAAGTGAAAGAGGAGAGTGAAAGAGTTGGCTTAAAGCTCAACGTTTAGAAAACTAAGATCATGGCATCTGGTCCCATCACTTCATGGCAAATAGATGGGGAAGCATTGGAAACAGTGAGAGACTTTATTTTGGGGGGCTCTAAAAGCACTGCAGATGGTGACTGTGCCATGAATTAAAAGACGCTTGCTCCTTGGAAGAAAATTTATGACAAACCTAGACAGCATATTAAAAAGAAGAGACATTACTTTGCCAACAAAGGTCTGTCTAGTCAAAGTTATGGTTTTTCCATTAGTCATGTATGGATGTAAGAGTTGGACTATAAAGAAAGCTGAGCGCTGAAGAATTGATGCTTTTGAACTGTGGTGTTGGAAGACTCTTGAAAGTCCCTTGGTCAGAAAGGCGATCCACCCAGTTCATCCTACAGGAAAACAGTCCTGAATATTCATTGGAAGGACTGATGCTAAAGCTGAAACTCCAATACTTTGGCCACCTGATGTGAAGAACTGACTCATAGGAAAAGACCCTGATGCTGGGAAAGATTGAAGGCAGGAGAAGGGGACAACAGAGGATGAGATGGTTGGCTGGCATCACCACCTCAATGGACATGAGTTTGAGTAACTCCGGGAGTTGGTGATGGATAGTGAAGCCTGGCATGCTGCAATCCATGGGGTCACAAAGAGTCAGACACGACTGAGCAACTGAACTGAACCAAACTGAACCGAATTGATCAAGTCAGGTTTGTAAATAAGCACTACCGAACTCCAAAAATCTATGAGTTTTACCTGTTCACTTATGGTCTCTCTTCTAATCTACATGAAACAGCTGCTGGGTATTATCATCCTGAGAATTATATGTAGAGAAACTCTGAATGTAAATTACATGAAGACAGAAATCGAGTATCTGTTTACCACTGCCAATACTTAAAATGGTGCCAAGCCCATTCATTCAGTGCTCCGTGAATGAATGAATGAATAAAAGAAAATTGATGCAAGCTGAAGATTTAAAAGGTACCCTACGAGGTTATGTAGTGTTTTTCTCTGCTCCTCTCTAGCAGGTAAAACTGTGAACCCTGGAAATGGTACAAGGTACAAAGAAAACAGAACTCTAAAAGATGGGGAGAAGAAGATGGGTTATTTTGGGAGGCCAGGACTTGGGGAATGACACAATGACAGGCTGTCTTGCATCTTCCATCTAACAGAGGCCCAGTGTTTCCTGATCCCCACCTTAGCAAAAGAAGGCAGCTGAAGTAGGCTTATCTCTTCCTAGGACTGAACAGGAGTCCCTCTGATAACATCAAGTGAGCCAGACACCTCAGGTAGGGTGGATGGATTGGGAGCCACACCAAAAATTAGGAGCCTGGGGAAGCATTCTTCTTCCCTGCAGAGCCTGATACTCCTGTTTTGCAGTAGACATGAAGTGGAACTGGAGGAAGAGACTCAGCCTGGTCTGAGAAGCTCACTCTTCCAGGGCCCCAGAGTCTCTGATCCTTGCTCAGAGATATCAGAGCAACCAAGAGGTATCAGTCCTCATCTGTGGAAGAAAAACTCAAGATCATCTTGGGACATCACTGTTTCACCTTTTGGCAACACTGGGAGGAGCAATACATGCCCTAGTATCACCAGGTCAAGCAAGTAGACCAAAATAAGACCACATAGACTCTAAATGGAGAGGACAGTGGCAGAGGATGAGATGGTTAGATAGCATTACAGACTCAATGGACAGAATTTGAGAAGCTCCAGGAGACAGTGAACTAGGAAGCTTAGCCTGCTATAATCCATGGGGTTGCAAAGAGCCAGACATGACTTAGCAACTAAACAACAACAAGACTCTAAATATGAAACTACCATTGGAGTCACAGTCCACAAAGGGCACCAAACCTCACACAATAAATCTAAACAGGGTTCAGTTCAGTTCAGTCACTTAGTCGTGTCCGACTCTTTGCAACCCCATGAATCGCAGCATGCCAGGCCTCCCTGTCCATCACCATCGCCTGGAGTTCACTCAAACTTAGGTCCATCGAGTCTGTGATGCTATCCAGCCATCTCATCCTCTGTCGTCCCCTTCTCCTCCTGCCCCCAATCCCTCCCAGCATCAGAGTCTTTTCCAATGAGTCAACTCTTTGCATGAGGTGGCCAAGGTATTGGAGTTTCAGCTTCAACATCAGTCCTACCAATGAACACCCAGGACTGATCTCCTTCAGAATGGACTGGTTGGATCTCCTTGCAGTCCAAGGGACTCCCAAGAGTCTTCTCCAACACCACAGTTCAAAAGCATCAATTCTTCAGCACTCAGCTTTCTTCACAGTCCAACTCTCACATCCATACCTGACCACTGGAAAAACCATACCCTTGACTAGACAGACCTTTGTTGACAAAGTAATGTCTCTGCTTTTGAATATGCTACCTAGGTTGGTCATAACTTTCCTTCAAAGGAGTAAGCGTCTGTTAATTTCATGGCTGCAATCACCATCTGCAGTGGTTTTGGAGCCCCCCAAAATAAAATCTGACACTATGTCCACTGTTTCCCCATCTCTCTGCCATGAAGTGATGGGACCAGATGCCATGATCTTCGTTTTCTGAATGTTGAGCTTTAAGCCAACTTTTTCACTCTCCTCTTTCACTTGCATCAAGAGGCTTTTTAGTTCCTCTTCACTTTCTGCCATAAGAGTGGTGTCATCTGCATATCTGAGATTATTGGTATTTCTCCTGGCAATCTTGATTCCAGCTTGTGCTTCTTCCAGCCCAGCCTTTCTCATGATGTACTCGGCATAGAAGTTAAATAAGCACGGTGACAATATACAGCCTTGACATATTCCTTTTCCTATTTGGAACCAGTCTGTTGTTCCATGTTCAGTTCTAACTGTTGCTTCCTGACCTGCATACACGTTTCTCAAGAGGCAGGTCAGGTGGTCTGGTATTCCCATATCTTGAAGAATTTTCCACAGTTTATTGTGATCCACACAGTCAACGGCTTTGGCATAGTCCATAAAGCAGAAATAGATGTGCTATTTGTAAAAATAAGATATTCAAATGAAATTTGGTTTCTCTAATATAATAATGGAGAAGGCAATGGCACCCCACTGCAGTATTTTTGCCTAGAAAATCCCATGGACGGAGGAGCCTGGTAGGCTGCAGTCCATGGGGTCGCTAGAGTCGGACACGACTAAAGGACTTCAGTTTCACTTTTCACTTTCATGCATTGGAGAAGGAAATGGCAACCCACTCCAGTGTTCTTGCCTGGAGAATCCCAGGGATGGGGAAGCCTGGTGGGCTGCCGTCTATGGGGTCGCTCAGAGTTGGACACGACTGAAGTGACTTAGCAGTAGCAATATAATAAACAAATGACATCAAGAATGTAATAGAAAATCATCCACCAGACAAAAAACAAAGAAAATTGCAACTTGAGGGAGAAAAGGCAATCAATTGAAACCAAAAAAAAAAAAAAAGATGAATCTAATGTTCAAATTATCTGAAAACACTTTTAAAGAAATTTCATAAAAATACTCTAATAACAATCTATTACAAATTCTCTTAAAATCAATTTAAAAATAGTAAATATTAGTAAAGAAATAAAAGTAATAAAAAATAAACAAGATGTAAATCATGGAGCTGAAAACTGCCAATAACAAAAATAGAAACTCACTGAATGGGCTCAGTATTTGAGTGGAGATGACAGAAGATAGAATCAATGAACCTGAGAGCAAAACACTAGACTAGTTATTCACCTAATCTGAACAACAGAGAAAAATAGACCAGAAGAAACTAACAGTCTCAGGGATCTGGGAGACAATAGGAAAATCAACATTCACATCATTGGTATTCCAAAAGAAGAGGAAAAAGACAGTGGGACTGAAAAAGAATTAGAGTAAATAATTCCTGAATTTTTTCCAAATTTGATGAAAGACATAGGCCTATAGTTCCAAGAAGCCAAGCAAACCCCCCGAAAGTATAAACTATGAAATCCACAACAAGACATATCATAAACTCTTGAAAACTAATGATAAAGAAAAAAATGTTGGAAGCAACCAGACAGAAACTATTATCTATAGGGGAAACTCAGTTCAAATAACAATGAGTTTCTCATTGAAATCATGAGGCCATTAGGGTGTGACACAATTTTTTTCAAGTGCTAAAAGGAAAAAAAGGATGAGTTGTGAATTCTGTATCTTTTTAAATCATTATTCAGGAATTAAGGGGAAGTAGAGGAACCAGAGATCAAATTGCCAACATCCGCTGGATCATCGAAAAAGCAAGAGAGTTTCAGAAAAACGGCTATTTCTGCTTTATTGACTATGCCAAAGCCTTTGATTGTGTGGATCACAATGAACTGTGGAAAATTCTGAAAGAGATGGGAATACCAGACCACCTGACCTGCCTCTTGAGAAACCTATATGCAGGTCAGGAAGCAACAGTTAGAACTGGACATGGAACAACAGACTGGTTCCAAACAGGAAAAGGAGTATGTAAAGGCTGTATATTGTCACCCTGCTTATTTAACTTCTATGCAGAGTACATCATGAGAAAGGCTGGGCTGGAAGAAGCACAAGCTGGAATCAAGATTTCCAGGAGAAATATCAATAACCTCAGATATGCAGATGACACCACCTTTATGGCAGAAAGTGAAGAAGAACTAAAGAGCCTCTTGATGCAAGTGAAAAAGGAGAGTGAAAATGTTGCCTTAAAGCTCAACATTCAGAAAACGAAGATCATGGCATCTGGTTCCATCACTTCATGGCAAATAGATGGGGAAACAGTGGAAACAGTTTCAGACTATTTTTCTGGGCTCCAAAATCACTGCAGATAGCGACTGCAGCCATGAAATTAAAAGACACTTACTCCTTTGAAGGAAAGTTATGACCAACCTAGATAGCATATTCAAAAACTATCAAAGAGACATTACTTTGCCAACCAAGATTCGTCTAGTCAAGGCTATGGTTTTTCCAGTGGTCATGTATGGATGTGAGATTTGGATTGTGAAGAAAGCTGAGGGCCAAAGAATGGATGCTTTTGAACTGTGGTGCTGGAGAATACTCTTGAGAGTCCTTTGGACTGCACGGAGATCCAACCAGTCCATCCCAAGGGAGTGATCTCCCTGGGTGTTCATTGGTGGGACTGATGTTGAAGCTGAAACCCCAATACTTTGGCCACCTGATGCTAAGAGCTGACTCATTTGAAAAGACCCTGATGCTGGGAAAGATTGAGGGCAGGAGGAGAAGGGGACGACAGAGGATGAGATGGTTGGATGGCATCACCGACTCAATGGACATGGGTTTAGGTAGACTTCGGGAGTTGGTGATGGACAGGGAAGCCTGACATGCTGTGGTTCATGGGGTCACAAAGAGTTGGACATGCCTCAGTCGCTGAACTGAACTGAGCTGAAACATTCTCAAAGGAGAGAAAAGTAAAAGAATTTGTTACCAAGAAACCTACTGTTAAAGATTAGCTGAAAGAAGTTCTACAAACGGAAAAGAAATGATCAATAGAAAGGAAGAAAAGAGAAAAAAAAAAAGAGAGAAAATATGAAGGAAACTTGTTTTTTTCAGTCAGCATAATTCCTTTATTCATCATCTAAGTTGTTGTTTACATCAATTGTTCATTCCTTTTTTATTGTTGAGTAGTGTTTCATGGTGTGTTTCATGGGGTGTATATAAAATAGTTTGTTTAATCATTTGCCTGTGAAATGAACACAGATTAGTGTTTACCAGGAGTCAGGATTGACGAGAGGAGTTAGTACAAGAAGGAGGATGGTATGGTTGTAAAAAACCAAGAGGAGGAAAAAGAGGAGAAATTCCTGTGGTGCTGGAATTCTTTAGTATCTTGACTGAGGTATTAGATACATGAACCAACAAGTGATTTAATTATATAGAACTTAATACACAAAAATGCATATACATACACTAATGAGAAGGAGAAAACCTGAGAAAGCTGAATAAAAATGGTATTATATCAATGTCAATATTGAAATATTATACTAGAGTTTTGCAAAATATAAAATTGGGGAAAACTTGGCAAAGTATGCACTGGATAGTCTTTCATAATTGCACATAAATCTCTAATTATATCAATTAAAATCTCAATTAAATGAAAAGGTAAAGTACTGTAGTAGCCAGCCTCCAAGGTGGCTCCAATTGAGGATCTTTTGTATTCATTCACCCCTTGTGGAGGTCGTCCCATAGAAAACACTGTAGTGTCCACCTTACCTTTCTCTGGATGACACGCTTTGTGGAGGCCACCCACAGAGCATCAGATTTTCCATCTACTATAATGGAAAACAAAAGAGAGAGAGAACTATAGATTTGCTAATAAGAAAAGCAGTACAATTATAGAGATTCTTATCCTTCCCCAAGATAGCCCTCATTATCAGATCTCATAAGGATTTAAAATTTGCACACCCTCTCTTTTCATGTTTTCTGGCTGAAGCAATAACTTGAGAAAGCGTCCTCACCAAAAACATGAGCTAGCTCTCAAGATAGAACAAGTGTTTATAGAATACAAGGGTGAGCAATGAATCTGGTGTTAGTCATAGTGAAATCTGAATAAATGGTTTTAATGTAATTGAAGATGGTAATATAGGGTTGTTGTATAGTCACAAAGTTGTGTGCAACTCTTCTGAGACCACATGGACTGCAGCCCACCAGGCTCCTCTGTCCATGGAATTTCCCAGGCAAGAATACTGGAGTGGGCTGCCATTTCCTTCTCCAGGGGATCTTCCCCACCCAGGAACCTAACCCAGGTCTCCTGCATTGACAGACAGATTCTTTACCACTGAGCCACCTAGGAAGCCCATATATAACATAGGGTAGTATGCAAAATTTTCTGCCATAAAACAGACACTCTGTGAGAGGGAAAACAGTAGTAAGGCAGAAAAACACTACTTCAGCAAACTCAGGAGCTGGAAGATAGGTGAAGAATTTACTTTTAAAGCCTAACCAGCCCAGATATTTGATTTCAGTGAAGATAACAGGCAGGATTGGCCAAATTAATACAGTGGATGGAGATCATAACATTACTTAATTTTGATACACTCTGCAAAGATGACTTGCAAATAAGCTATTAAAGATTAGAAAAAAAAATCACTAGTAAACCACTAGTCATACTTCCCAATTCAGAGTGAGAAAAGAAACATTTGAAAAGGAAAACGAGAAGGTATTTGCTTTAGATTTCACAGCAAGACAGAAATAAGTCTCTATAATAGGCCCATCTGGCTCTGAAACTCATGAATTTTTACTACTTGGCCTCTGTCTGTGATCCCAACAGGTCTGTACTGAAGACATTCCAAGCTAACAAGCATCTATCTTACATTTTCATCATTTCCAAGACCAGAGAGCAAAGCAAAACAAACAACTTACCCTTGAAACGTCAATTGGCATTGCAATATATGAGTGTGCAACAACAAGAATAAAGGAAAAAGAAATGATAATTATATTTCATGGCAATAGTCACTGACAAAAAGAAGAATGCATTAGATATGAGAAAAGGACATCTGACTCATTCAGTGACCACCCAGGAGACCAAGAAGGAAGGGACTCCCTGAATTTGTGATGTCCAGGAATTTCCAGACCTTGGGCCTTTTGATATTTGCTGATATTTGAAACATAGTTTTCACACTGTCCTTAGTTATGTTGCTAACAAAATAATATGGCAGTTCTAAACAAATGATCCATTTCTCAAAACACAAAATTCAAAGCATATTTCTAGCAGTGGCTGTTAAGGAACTCAGCCAGAAAGGAACCTAGAAATCTGAAAGCACATTGGGCGAGTAAATCAGATTTCAAACAAAAAATGTTAAAGGAAAATTATCTTCTTAAATTAAAACTTCCTTTTTGGAAAAATTGTATCCCTCTTTCAGAGGAATAGTACCTCTCTTAGGCTGTTTCTACATGATCTGTGAGAGAAGTATCCTTTTCTCCCGGTACAGTATTGGTCCTTTCTCCTAATCATGCCAAGTGCTGTGAATGAAGTTTCTTGAAACAAAATCTGAACCAGGAACATTTGAATCAAGAAGCACAATTGCTTGATGTAACAACTGAAACTATAGGTACTTGAGACCCAGTGTGTATGGCTTCTATACACACCCACTGTGTATAGAAGTTTCTGAGAGAAAAGTCTCATGCTGAGATTTGGACCTTTCCATTTCAAAGCTGTCAGGACATTTTTTTTTAAATGATAAGTTTTGAGCACATATACCAAAAAAATTGAAAAAGCTAGAGGCAATGGATAACAGGAAAAGATTAAAGACCCAATTCAAATGGTTGGGCCAAGTAATGACTAAGGAGAAATAACAACCATTTGCAAATATTTGAAAGAATTATGGAACAAGGGGAGAGGAATTTCTTTGAGTTATCCAAAAGGGTATAACTAACAGAAACAGGATTAAATTGAGCAAAGAAAAATGTAGGCAGAGCATAAGGGAGAAAATGACCACGTAATAAGATCTGTCAGTCTGTGGAAGAGTCATTCCCAGGAAGTGGTGGAAACCCCATCACTTGAATCATTGTCAGCCAAGTGGAAAAATTTCTCTCTTAAAGAGGACTACCCAACCCTGGAAGAAGAGGGACTTGATGAGCAATGTGTCTTTTCCATCTTTAGTTTCTATAGTTTTGGAAAAAAAAGAGAGGAGGAAAACTGAAAGAGAAACCTGGTAGAATATCTTGGAGAAAAAAATTTTAATCTGGAAACCACAGAACAGCCATGATGAGCAAAAGAACAAATGAGAGAGAAAACCCACTAAAACATGCCAGTTTCAATAAATAGGAAAAATTTAAAGCAAGGCTGAAGAGGGAATGACTTGAAAGAAAGGTTGGGTATTTATTTAATGACTTTTGTTTTCTATGCACAATAAAATACCAGATTCATCTCAACATTCCTCTTAAGCAATTGAAGGACTGTCATGATTATCCCTGAGTTAGACTAACAGTTGTGTTAGATCTCTAAGTGAAGTGAAGTGAAGTCGCTCAGTCATGCCCGACTCTTTGCGACCCCATGGACAGTAGCCTGCACCAAGCTCCTCCGTCCATGGGATTTTCTAGGCAAGAGTACTGGAGTGGGTGATACTTCAGAACAATCCAGGTGATCCAATTAATCATCTATGGTGGCTGAGGCCCCAAAATACAAGTTAGGCACAGAGTTAGGCTGATTATAATTAAATAATAATTAAATCAATAAATACCATATATTGACCATCAACTATAGGTAAAGTTCAATGTCAGATAATGTCAGGAATACAAAGAAGTGTAAACATGGTCACTTTTCCCTTTGAGTTTTGAGCCCACTGGAAAGACAGACAGATTGGGAAACTTCTTATGTCTTTGGGTCACTAAGCACCAAGGCTCTTGCTTGGACAGGTTTCTTCTTCTTACTCCTGCTCAAAATCTCAGGGACTCAATCTGCTTTTTCCTTCTCCTAGTAACTTTTTCTACCCACTCTATCCCCTCTCCACAAACCCAGCTTTCCCATTTCTCACTGGCATGAAGAAAAGGAGTCGATCTCTTTTCAGTTTTCAGAGTTAATCAGCACTAGGGTATAAACAAGAGCCCATCAGATCAGATCAGTCGCTCATTCATGCCTGACTCTTTTTGACCGCATGAATCGCAGCACGTCAGGCCACCCTGTCCATCACCATCACCCGGAGTTCACTCAGACACACATTCATCGAGTCAGTGATGCCATCCAGCCATCTCATCCTCTGTCGTCCCCTTCTCCTCCTGCCCCCAATCCCTCCCAGCATCACAGTCTTTTCCAATGAGTCAACTCTTCCCATGAGGTGGCCAAAGTACTGCAGTTTCAGCTTTAGCATCATTCCTTCCAAAGAAATCCCAGGGCTGATCTCCTTCAGAATGTACTGGTCGGATCTCCTTGCAGTCCAAGGGACTCTCAAGAGTCTTCTCCAACACCACACTTCAAAAGCATCAATTCTTCGGCTCTCAGCCTTCTTCACAGTCCAACTCTCACATCCATACATGACCACAGGAAAAACCATAGCCTTGACTAGACAGACCTTTGTTGGCAAAGTAATGTCTCTGCTTTTGAATATGCTATCTAGGCTGGTCATAACTTTCCTTCCAAGGAGTAACTGTCTTTTAATTTCATGGCTGCAGTCACCATCTGCAGTGATTTTGGAGCCCAGAAAAATAAAGTCTGACACTGTTTCCACTGTTTCCCCATCTATTTCCCATGAAGTGATGGGACTGGATGCCATGATCTTCGTTTTCTGAATGCTGAGCTTTAAGCCAACTTTTTCACTCTCCGCTTTCACTTTCATCAAGAGGCTTTTTAGTTCCTCTTCAGCCCATAATAACAACCAATATTTCTTGTGCACTTATTCTATGCCAGGAATAGTGCTGAGTTCTTAAAATACGCTATTTATTTTAACCCTTGTCAAAATCCTATGAGTTGAGTAATTGATCATATCACATAGGTTATTAAATTAAGCAATAGAGCCATGATATGAGCACATTTTGCAAAGGACTGAACTGTGTGCCTCCAAATCCATGTGTTGAAACCTTAATCCCCACTGTGACTCTACTTGGAGACAGGGCCTTTAGGGAGATGTTATTGCTGCTTAGTTGCTCAGTTATGTCACACTCTTTGCAACCCATTGGACTGTAGCCCACCAGGCTCCTCTGTCCATGGGATTTTTCAGGCAAGAATACTGGAGTGGGTTGCCATTTCCTTCTGAAGGGGTTCTTCCTGACCCAGGGATCCAAACCAGGTCTCCTGCATTGCAAGCATTTTCTTTTCCCGCTAAGCCACTACGGAGTTAAGGCTGAATGAGTTCATACGTTTGGGGCCTAATTTGAGTATTTGTGTCCTTATGAAAAAAGAAAAAGACACTAGAGATCTCTCTCTCTACAGGCAGAGAGGAAAAGCCATGTGAGGACACAAATGAGGAGGAGACCATCTACAAGCCAGGAAGACAGGCCTTACCAGAAACCAACTCTGATGGTATCTTGACCTGCACTTTCAGCCTCCAAAATTGAAAAAGTAAATTTCTGTGTTTAAGCCACCCAGCCTGCAGTATTTTGTTATGGCAGCCTGAGCTGACTAACAGACACTTTCTTACTCCACAGTCTTTTCTTTAAACTACTCTTCTATTCCATTTATTCACTAAGTCTCTGCAGACATTTCATTCTTTAGGAGAGCGAAAGTCAAAGCATAAGAATATTAATTTAAGGATTAATTCCCACTGAAATATAATTTTCTGTTTAATAATCACATTAATCCTTATCCTATTCTAAGAAACTGTCTTACCAGTTTATGGATGATTATCCAATTTTGTAAGTATAAGAAAAAGGTGCTGAAGAATCACAAGTAATACTATTGACAAATAACGGCCTGAAAGATTTAGTCCAGTTTAATTAGATGAAAATAAAGACAAGAATGATGCCAGAATAAATACTCTAAGAGAAAATGGTTTTGAATAACAAATTGTAAAAGACCTATGTGGAAAATTAATGAAGCTTCCATTTTTCTTTGCAAAAATTACACTTCATATCTGTAAATATCAAATGTAGAATGACAGATATCATAACATTACATCAAATGGTTTTGTCTGATTTCCCCACAGAAATAAAGGAGAACTTGATTTACATTTTATTTCTTCTTAATATTAGCATAGGTTGAAGTGTATGTAATTAATAAGCTAATTATATTACTTGGTTTAATAAATATACTTCATAATTTTTAGTTTAATTTTTCAATATAGGTGGCTCAAACAGTAAAGCGTCTGCCTATAATGCAGGAGACCCAGGTTTGATCCCTGGGTTGGGAAGATCCCCTGGAGAAGGAAATGGCACCCCACTCCACTACTCTTGCCTGGAAAAATCTCATAGATGGAGGAACTTGGTAGGCTACAGTCCATGGGGTCGCAAAGAGTCAGACACGGCTGAGTGACTTCACTTTCTTTTTCCTTCTTTCAATATAAACTTCAACAAATCTTTCATTCATTGTTAAATATGGAATTTTGGTCCCTATTGAAGCAAATTCACTTCAAGTAGCCTGTTAACACGGAGAAGGCAATGGCACCCCACTCCAGTACTCTTGCCTGGAAAATCCCATGGATGGAGGAGCCTGGTAGGCTGCAGTCCATGGGGTCGCTAAGAGTCGGACACAACTGAAGGACTTCACTTTCACTTTTCATTTTCATGCATCAGAGAAGGAAATGGCAACCCACTTCAGTGTTCTTGCCTGGAGAATCCCAGGGACGGGGGAGCCTGGTGGGCTGCCATCTATGGGGTCGCACAGAGTCAGGCACAACTGAAGCAACTTAGCAGCAGCAGCAGCAGTACCAGCAGCAGCAGCCTGTTAACAGAACTAGGTTATAAACTGTATAAAACTCAACTAACAAAGGTTATTTCATTTATAGTTCTCCATTTAGGCTCAGTGGTAAAATGTCCACCTGCAATGCAGGAGACTTGCAGGAGATGCAGGTTTGATTCATGGCTCGGGAAAATCCCCTGCAGAAGGAAATGACAACCCACTCCAGTATTTTTGCCTGGGAAATCCCAAGGACAGAGGAGCCTGGTGGGCTATAGTCCATGGGGTCGCAAAGAGTTGGACACAACTGATGACATACACACACACACAATTTACTTCTTAGATAATAAATGAAAGTTTCTTTAGTATGTTGTTTCTACTTTAAATTCTAAGCAGCAGAGTTAACAGTCAATCCCCATCTCTCCTCTTCTGGTTTCAGTTACTACCATAGCAATGATAGCCAACAAAAAGATAATGTTTTGCATTGAAGTCCTAAATTCAATTAGCAACTCTACAACTTTTTATATTTGTTGACTCCTTTGATGAAGACATACTCTATGTTCTCCAAAGGGACAGTTATTCAGGATTAAGATGAGTCTAACAGCTAGAGCATAAACCACCTTAAGAACAAAATAGAATGTTTTTTGGAAGTAGTCAGTCATCATTATAAGAAAGCACTCACTATGTGTACATTTATGGAACAAATATATATTTATGATGACAAATAGGAGACTGAAAATTAATGTCCTAGGAAAGTTCTGCTTTGGCAAGTTTTCTAATTCAATTTAGTATCATGAGTTCTTGAAATATCACCTAAGATTCCTCAAGGCTACCTTTGCTGACAAGGTACCGTCTTTCAACCAGCAGTCTGAAGCAAGATGTCTAACAGCCTGAAATATCCTTTCCATTTTTGAAAGCTTCAAATGTCTCCACACTACAGAATTTATGACTATCCATGATGTATTCCATCATTTCCCCTGTATTTTTTCCTGGCATTATGTTGAAAGGGTGATTTAAACGTTAAGATTTATGTGTCATTTAGAGTAAAGGCACTCAGTTTGTCATCAGAGAGATGTGATCTGGCTGCCATCAGACTGAAGTAGTGAGTTTCCTTTTTAGTGACAAGGCAAAAAGAAAAAAGTGAAGAGGACCATAGAAGAGCATCACTGAATCAACTCTGAACAACAGATATGCGGAGTCACTCAGGAACAGAAAAGCATTGGTTTTGGTGTCAGACAGACCTCAGTTCTGGTCCTGAGTCTCTTTACCACTGCATAAACTTTAACTGAGTCCATAACTACTCTGAGCTTCAGCTTCCTCATCAGTAAAATGGAAAGAATAATAGTGGTGTTGTAAGATTTAATGTGGTAATACACATATAGCAGTAAGTAAGCACAGAAGCTGACATATGGCAGACAAGTCCAAAAATTGCATGTTTCATTATCAAAATATTTTATAAGAAATAACTAAAAGTCACTTTTTAAACCTTCTAACCACTAAACAACTCTTTCTCAAAATGTGGCATAAGGAAAATTTACATCAACATCATGGTGTGAGGTGCTTATTAATAATGTGCATTCTGCCTCCCACACAGATCTCCTTAATTTTCTTAATTCATTTATCTATTGAATGAATTAACAAGTATTTCTACACCCATAATACATGCCTGTCACTGTCTGCCATTGGGAAAACAATTATATGACAGATAATTTCCCTGCCATCATAGAACTTACATTCTAGTGGGGAAGACACAAATAAATAAGCAACAAGTGTTATAAATTAAATAGATTGATAATATAGGGCATAATCTGGGAAGGTCACCTTAGATAGGGTGGTCTGTCAAAACCTGTTCAGAAGAGGTGGCATCTGAACTGAGACTTGAAGGAGGAAATTGAGACCACCATGGAAAAAGATAGGGGAAAGCATTATAGGCAGAAAGAATAAAAAAATTCAATGGCCTACAAGTCTGGAGTCTTGGCATGTTGTTGATAAAGGAGACAGATGTAATTGGAATCTAGTGAGAGAGAAGAATGGTAGGAAATTATATTGGGGATGTTAGAGAAGAAAGAAATTATTCCCCATTATGCCATTCATATCTATTTTCTTCCTACTGCAAATTCTTCCCATCTGGGAATATCTTTTCCAGAATTAAAGCTGGTCTCTTTTTCTATACAAGAAACTATACAAGAGTTGGGACTTCCCTGTTGACTCAGTGGTAAAGAATTTGCCTGCAATGCAAAAGGCATGAGTTTCATCCCTGGCTTGGGAAGATCCCTTGGAGAAGAAAATAGCAACCCACTCCAGTACTCTTGCCTGGGAAATCCCATAGACAGAGGGACCTGACAGGTGACAACCCAAGGGGTCACAAAAGTGACCCCATGTCCACGTTGTTAAGTCTTAGTGATTTAACAACATTCAAGGGTTGGTTAATGGGTAAACTACAGGCCCCATCATATTGCTATCTCAAGATGGAAACTGATGCTCAGCATCTTTCTCCATCAATCATTCTAGATTCCCTTCAGCCTCAATGAGTACATCTGCTTGTCAAGGTATCTTATTTGGTAGATGACCCACACCCTTATTCATGAGGAATACAAGTCCCTGGTCACCATGACTTTCTCAGGCCATGACTAATGGACTTTACTATTACCATCAAAACTAAGCAGAGTTGCAGGGCTTTGCCAAAAGATGTCACATTAGATCATCTGGTTGCCATGTATATTCTCCCCTGTTCCCATTGTATAACAGCCACTCTACTTTCCCCTAGTATTCAGGGTCAATTATGCTTTTCTGTTGATCTCCTTGTATGGGGAACCCATAGTAATTGGAAGAAAGGAGTACTTTAAAATTACATGGAACTTTTACTATATTTCCTAATGGAAGCATTACCCCTTCTAGTCTCTAGCCTCAGAGCATAAAGCTTTTGGATTGGAGAGTATACGTTTACCCCATTTGGGTCACTGGAAGTGATGATATGTGTGGTTATTCTGATTTCCTTAACTTGGTTCATGAACCAATTTATTCAATCTATTGGGGACCTAATACTATACAAAATCATTGATCTAGAGCAGGAGCGCACACTTTTTGCAAAAATCTAAGCAGTAAATATTTTAGGCATTGCAGACCATAAAGTTTTTGTCACAACTACTCAACTCTGCCTCTATAGTGTGAAAGCAACCATTGCCAAATGTAAATGAAAGAGAATGATTGCTATCTAATAAAACTTTATTAACAACAAAGATGGGCTTTCCTTGTAGCTCAGATGGTAAGGAGTCTACCTGCAATGCAGGAGACCTGGGTTCAATCCCTGGGTCGGGAAGATCCCCTGGAGAAGGGAATGGCAACCCACTCCAGTATTGCCTAGAAAATTTCATGGACAGAGGAGCCTGGCAGGCATAGTTCATGAGGTTGCAAAAAGTCAGACATGACTGAGCACCTAAGCACAACAACAAAGATGGCAGATCAGTTATGGCACTTGGCCCCTTACTTGGAGTACATGCTGCATCCTGGAGGGTGACATGCCATTGCATCACCCTATCAGGCTGGCAGCTTCTGGGCAGTGGGCTGCCATGTGACAAGAGCCACTACCATACCCTCTTTGTTGTAGGTGGGATTTGGGGTTTGATTTGATGTTTTATGGGACCTAATTATCTGGTCATAAGATTAAACATACTGTAGCCCTCAAATAGTGATGCTGACCAAGCCTATGTCAGGAGGAATGAAAAAATGAATGTTTTTTCCAGGGTAAAATGGACCCAATATAATAAGTTTACTATGAATTGCCTCGGAGACCTTTTCAAATGATGGGGGATCAGTATTAGTTTCTCTTGCTGGCAGATTAGATATCTAGAAAGGACAGTAGCTAAATAACTTTTGATAAGGGGGAACAGATCGTTTGGACCCTTACACAGTCATCTTGCCAAACTGGCTACTCTATTTATGAACCCATTGTGCCAGCACTGAATTAGGGGATGACAGATGCTATCTGATATCAGCTGGCCCATAAATCGATCATGGTATTTTTCCTCATTATACAAAACTTCTAGTTACATAAGGTCTGATGGACCTTATGATCCACATATTAGAGCTGTTTATATTATGGCCTGAACTTGCTAGAGACCTCTTATCTTCTTTGAGCTTCACTAAAAGCAGGTAGAATATATGTCATTTAGTAAATGGATCCAAGAAATATTCCCAAGTATAAAAGGATTTGCCACTCAGTACCTAAAGAGATCTACAAGGCATTATGCTAGCTTCCTAGTGGTGAGAAGTATGAGCTGTAAAATTTTTCTTAGTGTGGAGATGATAGACAGACATGCTCCTGAAGACTGTTAAATTCACTGTTGTGTTAGTCTATGAATCTTCTGAGTGTATATCCCCTACCCTCTGGAGCATATATGTCTTATCAAGGAGCTCGTAAATCTTACCAAGGCCTCCAACATGTTCATCATCTCTTGCTCATTTGTGCCAATTAACATGAGTCATCACTATGGGAGACCAAGTGATGTACTGCAGAGTATCCAAATGGTTGGGGTCTCCAGGAACTACATTGTAAGCAAGGACTGGAGAGTTAACACAGCCTGAATCAAGGCTGTACTATTCCGTATTTCTTATTTCATGTTGATAGAGGTAGAAAATAACACATTTGCCAGATTAACAGCAAGTGCTGACAGTAAATAATAATTAATTAAATATGAACTCTGAAAGTCAAAGTGTCTTCTTGTTGGCACAAAAACAGACTCTCAATTTCTGCATTTTTGAAGGGAAGAAAAATACTTTATAGATGGTGTTCACTCAGTCATGTCAAACTCTTTGTGACCCCATGGACTGCAGCATTTCAGGCTTACCTGTCCTTCACTATCTCCCAGAGTTTGCTCAAACTCCTGTCCATTGAGTCGATGATGCCCTTCAACCATCTCATCCTCTGTCACCTCCTTTTCCTCCCACCTTCAATCTTTCCCAGCATCAGGGTCTTTTCCAAAATATTGCATCTTCAGCTCCAGCATCAGTCCTAACAGCCTAATAAGAGTATTAGAGCTCCAGAGAAAGTTGAGTTCTCAACTGTGGCAAATCTGATACAACATTGGAACCCTACTGGGAAAGCAAGGAATCTTGAATCTAGGGATGGAGCCAGTTGGGTCAGTTATCAAAGACCTAGAATTCCTATATCCTCCTGATCTTGCTGAGCTCACAAAAGTGGCCCACACATCCCTGTTAAAGGCTGGTGCTTCTCTTTCTGCTTTGCAAAACAATATGCATTCCTCTCAGGATCTGTCTTCACTTCCTCTCCTGACCACCAGACCAATATCTAGGGTCAATTTACAATGTTACTCAACCAGGAGAGTCTCAGTTCAGTTCAGTTCAGTTGCTCAGTCGTGTCCAACTCTTTGCAACCCCATGAATAACAGCATGCCAGGCCTCCTTGTCCATCACCAACTCCCGGAGTTTACTCAAACTCATGTCCATCGAGTCTGTGATGCCATCCAGCCATCTCATCCTCTGTCATCCCCTTCTCCTCCTGCCCCCAATCCCTCCCAGCATCAGAGTCTTTTCCAATGAGTCAACTCTTTGCATGAGGTGGCCAAAGTATTGGAGCTTCAGCTTCAACATCAGTCCTTCCAATGAACACCCAGGACTGATCTCCTTTAGAATGGACTGGTTGGATCTCCTTGCAATCCAAGGGACCCTCAAGAGGCTTCTCCAACACCATTGTTCAAAAGCATCAATTCTTCGGCACTCAGCTTTCTCCACAGTCCAACTCTCACATCCACACATGACCACTGGAAAAACCATAGCCTTGACTAGATGGACTTTTGTTGGCAAAGTAATGTCTCTGCTTTTCAATATGCTATCTAGGTTGGTCATAACTTTCCTTCCAAGGAGTAAGTGTTTTTTAATTTCATGGCTGCAATCACCATCTGCAGTGATTTTGGAGCCCCCAAAAATAAAGTCTGTCACTGTTTCCACTATTTCCCCATCTATTTGCCATGAAGTGATGGGACCGGATGCCATGATCTTTGTTTTCTGAATGTTGAGCTTTAAGCCAACTTTTTCACTCTCCTCTTTCACTTTCATCAAGAGGCTCTTTAGTTCTTCTTCATTTTCTGCCATAAGGGTGATATCATGTGCATATCTGAGGTTATTGATTTTAGAAAAGGCAGAGGAACCAGAGATCAAACTGCCAACATCCACTGGATCATCAAAAAAGCAATAGAGTTCCAGAAAAACATCTATTTCTGCTTTATTGACTATGCCAAAGCCTTTGACTGTGTGGACTACAATAAACTGTGGAAAATTCTTCAAGAGATGGGCATACCAGACCACCTGACCTGCCTCATGAGAAACCTAAATAGGAAAAGGAGTATATCAAGGCTGTATATTGTCACCCTGCTTATTTAACTTCTATGCAGAGTACATCATGAGAAATGCTGGGCTGGAAGAAGCACAAGCTGGAATCAGGATAGCCGGGAGAAATATCAATAACCTCATATATGCAGATGACACCACCCTTATGGCAGGGAAGTCTAGGTTTGCTCAAAAAGAAAAAGAAGAATATATCAAAGGATCAATAAGACCTCATTCACATATATTACCAGGTGTCAAGAGGTTCTAGATCAGGGGGGCAGAACTCAAAGCTGGATAAGTGAGAGTTTTATTTGCCATTCTTCTGGGATATTGGCTTTAACTCCCTGGCAAGACTTTAGGGAAACTGTGTTAAGATACTGCTAGGATGATCCTGGGAAGCTTGGAAAAAAAACAAGCCTGTTCTAAACAAAGTGATAATTCTAGAACCACTGTGACAAACAGCTGAGACAGTAATTAGTATGGCAGAGAGAAGTGAACAAGCTAGTGGAGATATGCTCTGTATGTTTGGAAAACCCACCCAGTGACAATATTTTGTGGGAGGCAAAGTTGGGACTAGTTGAACTGCAATGCATTCCTCTACTAGAGGACTTAGCCAGTCCTTATGGAAATTCTGGAATGGTCCTTAAAAGTAGTCCCAGGTGGAAGCAATGAGGCTGGGCCATTGTACTCTACTCAATAACCAGTTATTGAATGCAGACTACCTAGGGAAGGGAGTATAACCTGGAGTGAGATGGATTGTTTAGCCAAGGCCAATCCCCAAGAAAAGACTCAGCTAAGAGTTATTAGCAACCAATAATATTGTAACTGAAGGCAATGAATGCTATGCTTCTATAAAAGTGATATCTGGATTGTGGTATAGCATTCTTTACACCATCACTATTGAATTTACTTTTGAGTGAAAAAAGGCATCTATCCATCCTTCAAAATTACTCAAGTGACAAAGAAAGTTGGAGCCAAAAGAGTTGGATGTGTGATCAAGCAGACACTTTGAGAAAATGGGAGAAGAAAGAAATGGCTCATCTTAAGTGTCCAAGGGTTTTACATTACTGCAGCTGCCTTCAGAGTAATGCACAATTGTTTCTAAAGATCCAAGATAATTACCCACTTATTTCTTCCCAAGAACATCCCTTCCAATTTTACAAGTGAGGAAGAAATGTCATAATATTTAGAATAATAGCATGAGTTGGTATGCTTCCAGTAAAGCCAACCCTATAACTGAACTTTTAAAACTGATCCTTTGGTGGATGAATAACCAGCAGAGCTAAAGCCCTCTTACCAGCTTCTGAGTTTGATCCATGAGCCTTCACACAATAACTTTTTAGGCCAGGGATTTCTGTTAACCCTTTGTAACCAAGACATCAGCCAGTCAACTAAAATGTTTTGTTACACTCCTGTGTACCTCCAGACAACAAAAACTATAAGATATTCAGTTCAGTTCAGTTCAGTCGCTCAGTCGTGTCCGACTCTTTGCAACCCCATGGACTGCAGCACGCCGGGATTCCCTGTCCATTACCAACTCCCAGAACTTACTCAAACTCATGTCTGTAGAGTCAGTGATGCCATCCAACCATCTCATCCTCTGTTGTCCCCTTCTCTTCCCGCCTTCAATCTTTCCCAGCATCAGGGTTTTTTCCTATAGTCAGTTCTTTGCATCAGGTGGCCAAAGTATTGGAGTTTCAGCTTCAGCATCAGTCCTTCCAATGAATATTCAGGACTGATTTCCTTTAGGATTGACTGATTGGATCTCCTTGCAGTCCAAGGGACTCTCAAGAGTCTTCTCCAACACCACAGTTCAAAAGCATCAGTTCTTCATCGCTCAGCTTTCTTCACAGTCCGACTCTCACATCCATACGTGACCACTGGAAAAACCATAGCCTTGGCTAGACAGACCTTGGTTGGCAAAGTAATGTCTCTGCTTTTTAATATGCTAAGTTGGTCATAGCTTTTCTTTCAGGGAACAAGCGTCTTTTAATTTCGTGATTGCAGTCACCATCTGCAGTGATTTTTAGATTCTCCAGGGGATCTTCTCAACCCAGGGATCAAACCCAGGTCTCCCGCATTGCAGGTGGATTCTTTACCAGTTGTGCCACAAGGGAAGCCCAAGAATACTGGAGTCGGTAGCCTATCCCTTCTCCAGCAGATCTTCCCAACCCAGGAATCAAACCGGGGCCTCCTGCATTGCAGGCAGATTCTTTACCAACTGAGCTATCAGGGAAGCCCTTTATAAGATATTGGACTGCTGCAATATCAGTGACTTCTAAAAGTAAAGTATAGGATTTCATTCATCAACATTTAATGTGCTGGATGTGACTTACCTGATTTTTCACTATGTACTTTTTAGTTAATAAGAATTTATTGATGCGCCAACTACCTAGAACTAAAGAATTAACAAAGTTCAGAAATGAATTCCTTGTTCTAATTTCAACATCTGAATTCATTTTGGCTTAGATCCCAACCCGTGAAGTCTTCAAAGATAACCAGTGAGTTCCTGATACCTAGAAGCACCACATTCTGCCCTTCCTCATTTGATACTGGTAGGATAGTTCTACCTATGAAGGAGAAGAAAGCAATCATGCACTACTGTTAATCAGTAAACCATGAGCACTGGTCAAGGACTGAGCAGAGAACTAAACTTTATAGAGTCAGCAGTATTTAAATACTTCTCAGAATGCTAAATTTGAAGATTTAATCCAAACACTATCTAAATAAACCAATAAATATAAAACACACATAAAGAAATAAGTGTAAGTATGTGAGTTCATGTTGTTTATAAATAATGAACAGCTCAGGGAGACTGGTTTTATATACAGTGCATTCTTCCCTTGGTGCTTGCTGTGTGTTTAGGAAAATGAAAATGTATTACAGCTGGAAAGTCAGTGAACTGCTTCATGCCAACACTCCAGACTTCTCTTCTGGATCCCATATTCAAGGAAGCACTTGAGACTATGCAGAAGCTTCAACCTTTCCTGGACAAAGCAATCCAGGATACAACCACTTGGCTTCCTTCTGTGTGGAGGAGGCACTGAAAAATTTTCAAACTCTAGAATCATGTTCCTCATCATTTACACAAGCCATACCACCACTTGTTAAGATCTTATGAGGGTAATACTATAATTCCCACTTCAGAGATGAAGAATCTGAGACACAAAGATGTTAAATGTCTTGTCCCAAGTCACAGAGCTAGTAAAATACAGACATCATTCAATCCTTCACAGTTTTCATGGAGAATTTGTGTCTTTATGACTTGGCAATGCTAACTTCTGCTCACATTATTTACTAACAATATTAATAAAAGCTGGAGTATATGAGAAGAATCAGGAGTGAAAAATATACAAATCATACAAATGAAGCTTATTACCCCCATTTGACCTGTTCCTTTGCCCAGACTGGCATCTGCATTTGATTTGTAAACCTTCACAGGAATCATGAGCCTCAAAGGACCACAAATGTTTTAGACACTTAAAAGGAACTTAATGGATAATTTTGCTGGTGATGTTCTAGAAAATACTGTTACCAAGACCATTCCTTTCAAAACTCTGAATTACCTAGGTGGCATATTTGCTTTACTACCTAATTAAATGCACTGCTTATGCAATTCTATCAGATGTGATTCTTGGGTTCTTTTACTCATTTTTTCTTGGCTTTATTCTTCTAAATGGAAGTGTGAACTAAATTATATTATCATATCTCATCTTTTTTTTTCTGGTCTTAAATACAATATGAACTTAATGTATGAAATCTAATGAATAGTGAAAGTTGTACAGTTGAAAGTTTTGTTTTTTTTTAATTTTATTTTATTTTTAAACTTTACATAATTGTATTAGTTTTGCCAAATATCAAAATGAATCCGCAACAGGTATACATGTGTTCCACATCCTGAACCCTCCATTTGTAATACCTGACAAAGACACACACAATATTTTCATAAACTTTTCTCTTCCTCATTTTCCTCCCTCTTTTTCCTCCCACCACTTCATTTATCTTGTCTGCACCTACACTACTAGGGCGCATTAGGTAAGCATGACTTTTCATTCTGCTTTATATCACCTATTTGCCTATTTCTTCAAAGGCCAAGAAGTTATTTGAGTAACTGATTGAATAATACCATATTTGATGGATGCAGGTTAAAGAGCATTTTGACATATTTTTAATTTGAAAAATAAAGCTGTAACAGACTTTTCTATTTATTTCCTTTGTTACTATCACCAATTTCCCAGATATCTGCACTGGGCTCTTCAATGACCTCCTGCAACTTCTCCTAATTCCCTCCAATCTAGTCTCGATGCTACAGTAAATAACCACTGGCAGAACTGAATGACTGTTCTCGGAATAAGCGCCAGATTTTATTATGACAGCAAATCCCTGGATGTTTTGGCTTCTGCCTCCATCACCAGTCTCGGTCTTAAAGTAATGCCATTCTACTCTCTGGTCTTCCACCTCAGGATCTTTGTTCCAGTGGTTTCCTCTTCCTAGAGTTCACACTCTTCATCTATTTAACTCTTAACCATTCCATAAGTTTCAAGTCAATCATCACTCTTTAAGGGAAACCTCCCCTAACTGTCCAGAATTCAGATTCCTGTTACATACTATCATGGAGTATATCACTGTGCTCTTTATAAAATTAAATATTACCTTTTATAAAAATCCTAAGTTATTTGGTAGACATGAAATACTATACCACTGTCATTTTAATTATGTTAATTTAAAGAAAGATATTTTTCAAATTCATATTGGTCATTTGTAGTGTTCCTATGAATCTTCTATATAATCTTGTTCACATTCTATTACAGTGTTATGTGTCTTTTATTGATTCATGAGTGTTCTTAATATATTAAGAGAATTAATCATATGCTTATCATCTGCAAATATCATCTGCAAATATTTCCTGCCCAGGTCAAGATACACTCTTAAAATGTATGTATAGCAATTTTAGTGTTTGTAAATAATAAAACGGTATAATAAATTTTATCAATAATTTCTTGATGCTTTCCTAATACTCCTATTTTTGAAAAGAAAGGACATTTCTTATCATAATATCAGTACTATAATATTATAATAGTTTCAGGTATACAGCACAGTGATTCAGTACTTTTATAGGTTATACTCCATTAAAAGTCATTATAAAATAATGGTTATAATTCCCTGTGCTATACAATACACCCTTGTTGCTTATCAATTCTATACATAGTATGTTTGTATCTTTTAATCACATAACCTTATTTTCTGCCCACTGTTAATAGTAACAATTAGTTTGTTTTCCATATCTGTGAGTCTATTTCTGTTTTGCAATACACATTCATTTATACTATATTTAAGATTCCACATGTGAGTAATAACACCCAGTTTTTGTCTTTCTCTGTCTGACTTGAAATAAGTGAAATACTAAGCATAATATTCTCTAGGTCCATCCATGTTGCTACAAAAGGCAGAATTTCATTATTTTGTTATGGCTAAGTAGTATTCCAATGTATATATCTATAGGGCTTCCCAAGTAGTGCTAGTGGTAAAGAACCTTTCGGCCAATGCAGGAGACATAGAGATGCAGGTTCAATTTATCCATTGGTCTGTCTATGAATATTTCGGTTAATATCTTGGCTAATATACATAGTGTTGCTATGAACAATGTGGTGTGTGTATCTTTTCAAATTCGTATTTTCATTTTTTCCAGATATATACCCAGGAGAGGAATTGCCTGATCATATGGTAGTCCCATTTTTAGGTTTTTGAGGAACCTCCATAACATTTTCCACAGTTACTGTACCAATTTACATTCCCACCAGCAGTATACTAGCGTTCCATTTTTTATACCACAATAGTATAAAATTAGAACAATTACAGAGAGAAAAAACAGAAAAGAACAAATACATGATGACTAAACAGCATGCTATTATAAAACCAATGAGTCAATGAACACATCAAAGATGAAATCAGAAAATGCTTCAAGGCAAATGAAAATAGAAGCAATTCTCCAAAATCCATGGGATCCAGTAAAGTAGTCCTAAGAGGGAGGTTTAGAGCAATATAGGCCTTCCTCAAGAGATAAGAAAATATCAAACAATCTAATATACCACCTAAAGGAAATAGAAAAAGAAGAACAAAGCCCAAAGTCAGCAGAAAGAATGAAATAATGAAGATCAGAGAGGAAATAGAGATCAAAAAAAGCAATATAAAAGATCAATGAAATCAAGAGCTGTAATTTTTTTTAAAGATACAAAAAATTGGCAAACTTTTAATCAGGCTCACCCAGAAGAAAAGAGATCCAGGCAAACAAAATAAGAAATGAAAGAGGAGAAATAACAACTGATATCACAGAGATACAAAATATCACAAAATAATGCTATGAACAATTATATGCCAATGAATTGGAAAACTTAGAAGAAATGGACACGTTTGTAGAAAAATGAAACCTTTGGGAATGGAATCAAGAATAAATGAACAATTTGAACACATTGATCACTGGTGGTGAAATTGTATTTAAAAAAATAAACTCTGAACAAATAAAAACCCATGATTGGACAGCATCACAAGGGTATTTTACTAAACATATAAAAAACTAACAGCTATTTGTTTCAGACTATGCCCATAAACTGAAGAGGAGAGAACATCCCCAAATTCATTCTTCAGTTCCACCATTACCTTAATACAAAAACTACACAAAGACACAACAACAACAAAAGATCAAATTACAGGTCAATATCTCCAATGAATATAGATGCAAAAGTCCTCAACAAGGTAAAAGCAAACTGAATCCAACAATACATAAAAACAATCATGCACCATCATCAAACTGGATTTATTCCAGGGATGCAAGGATGGTTTGACATTTGTAAATCAATCAATGCGATACACTACAGTGAATAAGAGAAGGATAAAAGTCACATAATAATTTCAACAGATACAGAAAAAGCATTTGACAAAATTCAGCATCTATTCATGATAAAACCTCATTAAGGTGGGTATAGAGGAAATATATCTCAACATAAGAAAGGATATTTATAACACACCAACAGCTAACATCATACTCACAAGTGAAGAGCTGAAAACCTTTCTCCTAAATTCAGGTACAAGACAAAGTTGCCGACTCTCACCACTTCTCTTTAGCATAGTTTGGGATGTCCTAGCCACAGCAACTAGACAAGAAAAATATAGTTTCCAAACTTGAAGGGAAGAAGCAAAACTGTCATTATTTGGAGATTACATGATACTAACTGTAGAAAAACTTAAGTCTCCACCTCAAAACTGTTAGAGCTAATAAATGAATTCAACAAAGTTGCAGGATACGAGATTAATATACAGAAATCTATTGTTTTTCTATAATATAATATTAAAATGTCAGAAAGAGAAAGCAAAAAGTAATAATTTCAGCTAAAAGAATACCTAGGAATAAACTTAATCAAGGAGGTAAAATATCTATACTATGAAAACTACCAAACATTGGTGAAGGAAATTGAAGATGTTGCAAAGAAATATTTAGATATACTGTGCTCTGGGATTGTAAGAATTAATATTGTTAAATTATCATACTATTCAAAGGAATCTACAGATTTAATGCAATGCCTATCAAACCACCAATGACACTTTTCACAGAACGAGAACAAATAACCCTAAAATTCATTTGGAATTACAAAAGACCCCAAATTGCCAAAGCAATCTTGAGGGAAAAGAAAAAAGCTGGAGGTATCACACTCTCTGACTTCAAACTATACTACCAAGCCCCAGGAAATACAACAGCATGGCATTGGCACAAAAACAGACACATAGATCAATGGGAAAGAACAGAAAGACCAGAAATAAACCCCATTCCTGGTCAGTTAATCTACGACAAAGGAGGCAAGAATATACAATGGGACAGACAGTCTCTTCAATAAGTGGTGCTGAGAAAACTGGACAGCTACATGTAAAAGAATAAGATTAGAACATTTTCTCACACCACATACAAAAATAAGTCAAAATGGACTAAAGACTTAAAAGTAAGACCAAAAACCATAACACTTCTAGAAGAAAACACAAGTATAACATACTTAGACATAAATTGTAGTGATATTTTTTGGATTTGTCTTTTAAAGAAAAGAAAACAAAAGCAAAAACAAAAAAATGGAATCTAACTAAACTTAAGAGCTTTGCAACAAAACAAAAAGACAGTTACTGAATGGAAGAAAATATTTGCAAGTGATAAGACTGTGTGTGTGTGTGCGTGTGTGTTAGTCACATAGTAATGTCTGACTGTGACCCTATGGATTGTAGCCTGCCATGTTCCTATGTCCATGGAATTCTCCAGGCAAGAATACTAGAGTGGGTAGCTATTCCCTTCTCTAGGGGATCTTCCCAACCCAGGGATTGAACCCAGATCTGCTACATTGCAGGCATATTCTTTTTTTTTTTTTTAATTTTATTTTATTTTTAAACTTTACATAACTGTATTAGTTTTGCCAAATATCAAAATGAATCCACCACAGGTATACATGTGTTCCCCATCCTGAACCCTCCTCCCTCCTCCCTCCCCCATTCCATCCCTCTGAGTCCATAAGACTGTTCTATACATCAGTGTCTCTTTTGCTGTCTTGTACACAGGGTTATTGTTACCATCTTTCTAAATTCCATATATACGCGTTAGTATACTGTATTGGTGTTTTTCTTTCTGGCTTACTTCACTCTGTATAATAGGCTCCAGTTTCATCCACCTCATTAGAACTGATTCAAATGTATTCTTTTTAATGGCTGAATAATACTCCATTGTGTATATGTACCATAGCTTTCTTATCCATTCATCTGCTGATGGACATCTAGGTTGCTTCCATGTCCTGGCTATTATAAACAGTGCTGCAATGAACATTGGGGTACACGTGTCTCTTTCCCTTCTGGTTTCCTCAGTGTGTATGCCCAGCAGTGGGATTGCTGGATCATAAGGCAGTTCTATTTCCAGTTTTTTAAGGAATCTCCACACTGTTCTCCATAGTGGCTGTACTAGTTTGCATTCCCACCAACAGCGTAAGAGGGTTCCCTTTTCTCCACACCCTCTCCAGCATTTATTGCTTGTAGACTTTTGGATCGCAGCCATTCTGACTGGTGTGAAATGGTACCTCATAGTGGTTTTGATTTGCATTTCTCTGATAATGAGTGATGTTGAGCATCTTTTCATGTGTTTGTTAGCCATCTGTATGTCTTCTTTGGAGAAATGTCTATTTAGTTCTTTGGCCCATTTTTTGATTGCGTCATTTATTTTTCTGAAGTTGAGCTGTAGGAGTTGCTTGTATATTCTCGAGATTAGTTGTTTGTCAGTTGCTTCATTTGCTATTATCTTCTCCCATTCTGAAGGCTGTCTTTTCACCTTGCTAATAGTTTCCTTACCACCGGAGCCACCAGGGAAGCCCAAGTGATATGACTGATAAGAGGTAAATATAAAAAAATATAAACAACTCATACAACTGAATATCAAAAAATAACAACCTGACTGAAAAATGGGTAGAAGACCTGAATAGACATTTTCCAAAGAAGATACACAGGTGGTCATGACACACATGAAAAGATGATCAACATTGCTAATTATTAGAGATATGCAAATCAAAACCATAATGAGATATTGTCTCACAGCTATCAGAATGGATAGCATGAAAAGTTTACAAATAATAACTACTGGTGAGGATGTGGAGCAAAGGGAACCCTGTTGGTAGGAATGTAAACTGGTGCAATCATTGTGAAAAATGTTATGAAGTTTTTCCTCAAAAACTAAAAATGGAACTATTATATGATCTAGCAATATATCTGGAAGGAAGAAAATATATATCTGGCTATATATCTGGAAGGAAGGAAAATTCTAATTTGAAAAGATGCATGCATTGCAATGTTCATAGCAGCACTGTACATCAGTTAAAATATGGAAGCAACCCAAGTATCCACCAATAGACAAATGGATAAAGAATAAGTGGTATATATGTACAATAAAATATTCAGATCAGACCAGTCAGATCAGTCGCTCAGTCGTGTCCGACTGTTTGCGACCCCAAGAATCGCAGCACGCCAGGCCTCCCTGTCCATCACCAACTCCCGGAGTTCACTCAGACTCACATCCATTGAGCCAGTGATGCCATCCAGCCATCTCATCCTCTGTCGTCCCCTTCTCCTCCTGCCCCCAATCCCTCCCAGCATCAGAGTCTTTTCCAATGAGTCAACTCTTCGCATGAGGTGGCCAAAGTACTGGAGTTTCAGCTTTAGCATCGTTCCTTCCAAAGAAATCCCAGGGCTGATCTCCTTCAGAATGGACTGGTTGGATCTCCTTGCAGGCCAAGGGACTCTCAAGAGTCTTCTCCAACACCACAGTTCAAAAGCATCAATTCTTCAGCACTCAGCCTTTTTCACAGTCCAACTCTCACATCCATACATGACCACAGGAAAAACCATAGCCTTGACTAGACGAACCTTTGTTGGCAAAGTAATGTCTCTGCTTTTGAATATGCTATCTAGGTTGGTCATAACTTTCCTTCCAAGGAGTAAGCGTCTTTTAATTTCATGGCTGCAGTCACCATCTGTAGTGATTTTGGAGCCCAGAAAAATAAAGTCTGGCACTGTTTCCACTCTTTCCCATCTATTTGCCATGAAGTGATGGGACCGGATGCCATGATCTTCGTTTTCTGAATGTTGAGCTGTAAGCCAACTTTTTCACTCTCCGCTTTCACTTTCATCAAGAGGCTTTTTAGTTCCTCTTCACTTTCTGCCATAAGGGTGGTGTCATCTGCATATCTAAGACTTATCATATCTGAGGTTATTGATATTTCTCCCGGCAATCTGGAATCCAGCTTGTGTTTTTTCCAGTCCAGCACTTCTCATGATGTACTCTGCATATAAGTTAAATAAGCAGGGTGACAATATACAGCCTTGACGTACTCCTTTTCCTATTTGGAACCAGTCTGTTTTTCCATGTCCAGTTCTAACTGTTGCTTCCTGACCTGCATACAAATTTCTCAAGAGGCAGATCAGGTGGTCTGGTATTCCCATTTCTTTCAGAATTACTCATCCATAAAAAATGAAATTTTGTTATTTACAACAACAGGGATGCACCTGGAGGGTATTATGGTTAGTGAAGTAAGTCAGACAAAGAGAAATACTGCATGTTATCATTTGTATTATGACATTTCAAGTAAAATAAATGAGCATAACAGTGGAAACAGACTTACAGACATAAAGAACTAGTAGTTACCAGTGGGGAGCAGAAAGGGGGAAGAGGCAGAATAAGGATAGGAGATTAAGAGGTCTAACTTTTATGTACAAAATAAATAAGCTAGAATGATATAATACACAGAACAGGATATATATCCAATATTTTATAATAACTTTGAGTGGAGTATAATCTATTAAGATATTTACTATGCTGTACAACTGAAACTAATATTTTGTAAATCAACTATATTTCAATTAAGAAAAAACTCTAGAGAGTATTCAAATTTTCCACATTTGCAATGCTTTTTTTTTTTTTTTACAATTTGCTTAAATCGTAATCCAAATTAGTTCTATATGTCACAATTTAAATTCCTTTAGATCTATAAATTTTCCAATATTTTCCTTTCAATTTATTTATTGAAGAGAGTAGAGGTTTTTTCATATAGTTTTTGCAGTTTGGAGTCTGCTAATTGCAGTCCCATGGTGTCATTTAACATGTTCCTCTGCTCCATGTAATCTTTCTCTATTTAGATGTTGAGATATAAGCAGATTCAAGCTTAATTTTTTTGGAAAATACCTCAGAAGTATTGCAATGTAAAGCTATTTTTTTTTCTCTCTCTCTATTTTAATGATGTTACAGGTCACTGGTGGTCTTTACTTAGACTGCTAATTTGCTAGAGGTTGCAAAATAGTGATATAATAACTCTTATTCCTTCTTTGATTAGTAAATGGGACACTCCATAAAAGTATAACTTTCCTCTTTATTTCCTTCTGGAATCCAGAATAATTGCAGAAAACTTATTAATTCTATTTGATCTCTTCATAGGCCCTCTTCCGCCTATGGCCAAAAGAGAGCAATTATGATAGAATTAGAAGATAGTCTTCACCCTCAGAGCCAGTTAAACCAGTAGTGACAAAATTAACTTTTCCTCTTCAGTCTGATGACAGCAAAGTTGCCTCTGTGATGGGAGGAAGGGCAGCAGGAGACCATGGAAAGGAACATTTTCTCACCAAAATATATGTGAAGTGTTTCACACTTAACACACTCTCAGAGAATCTATAAATTAAAGATCGTTGTTTATTTGTACTTAAGATTTTGTTTTGTTGAAAGCTCTCTTTGCCCCTTAGGCACAGGACTGAAAACCTAAAATTAACTTTCTTGGTGTATATTATGGGCTTTCCTGGTGGCTCAGATTGTAGAAAATCAGCCTGCAATGTAGGAGTCCAGGGCTTGATCCCTGGGTTGGAAAGATCCCCTAGGGAAGGAAATGACAACCCACTCCAGTATTCTAGACTGGAGAATTCCACAGACAGAAGAGCCTGACAGGCTACAGTCTAGAGGGTCGCAAAGAGTCAGACATGACTGAGCGACTAATACTTGACTTAACTTAGTGTATATTATAATGAGTTTTTTTTTAATCACTGTTTATGATACCAGCAATTTCTCTGCCAGCTATGAAAAGGGCATTATCTTTTAAGAGACTGTTGAGACCAACAGCAGAGAGTGAAAATGAAATACCCTCAAAGCAGTAGATGCAAGACACTGGCTTATCTGGCCCACTCTGTCTGGCTGCCCATTGCCCAAGTACCAATGTACATTCTTCACACAGATGATGTATATTTTTATAATTTTCCCACATAAGTTGTCAGCATAAGCTCAAGGCAGCATATGGATAAATGTGTGTGTGTGTGTGTGTGTGTGTGTATTCTTAAGTGTTTCATTACTTGTACATAAACAAGAAAGTATGAAACGTGATGTTTTGCTTTCTCTGGTTTCTGCTGCAAACTTCAAAGAAGCTGAGCTGATGTGTGAACTGCCATGATTCAAGGGGTGCAGAATGTCAGTATTTTCAACCAGACTTATTCAAAGGCTGGCTGAGCTTTTGAATATTCAGTGCATTGATTCAGAAAAGAGTGTAAGGGTGCATACTTCAGAGTAGACTAAACATGCTTGTTACTAATTCACATTTGTGCATCTTTGTTTCTCTAATTTGAAATAGGTGACCAAAACAATCCAAGGAGATAGAATAGGACATTAATTCAAACATGATAAATTCAGTTCTTTTAATTCTAGACATTTTGATTAGCAATGAAAGGATTTCATACTACAAAAAATAAGTCCTATGTGATCCAGACATCTAAGTCATTAATATTTGTGATATGTATACCCAAGTATTTCATTTCATAAATTTCTGATATGAAGAATGATTTAAGATGGTACTCTATAGGCTATAAAGGATTTTTATATACATTTTCTTAGTGAAAACTCACAAAGTTCCCCAAACTTTCTGTCTCCAAAGCCCATTCTCTTTGTTTCATTTGATCCCCACCTTGGTTTTATTTTTTATTTGTTTTTAATGAAGTATTTTAAATATATGATCTCCATTGGATAATGAGAAAAATGTCATCTTTGACAGAAATAGAGATATTAGACTAAGATTTTTTCCCTCATTTAAAGCTATACTTTTCATTTGAGGCCCTCTACTTAAAAGATTTAATTAATTAAAAGATGATTCCCTTACTCTAAGTCTCACTTATCACAACTACATGATTGACATTCTTACCCGGACATCCAAATGGCATATCAATTGCAATTCTGCCTAACATAGGCCTGAACTGCTGCTGCATGACAATTATTCTTTCCTGAATTTTCTTCACCTCAGTAAACATCATCACTATACCCAATTATTCAGGTGAAAAATGTAGAGTCATCCTTAATTCTTCTATCCCTTAACTCCATTATCACTGCTACCATCCAATTCACCAACAAATGCTTTTGGATCCACCTGAAACATATATTCCACATCTGTTTACTTCTCTTTCTTTATACTATATTCACCCTGGTCTAAGTCATTGTTATTTCCAGCTTTGATGACTGCAAAAGTCTCCCAGCTGGTTGTTTCTCTGCTACTTATGCGCCTCTATAAACTACACAAAAGTCATAGTAACGCTTTTAAATGTGAAACAGATTTTTTTTTCAAACTTCCACATCAAACTTTTTGGTAGCCTCCTACTGAATTTTGAATAAAATCTAAATGGCCAATTAGGTACCACATGATATGACCCTGCCCTTTTCTATGACTTCTCATTCTTTAATTCCTCACTGCCTATGCTTTTGCCACCTTATACTTCTAGAATAAGCCAAAATCTTTCCCTCCTTGGGGGCTTTGCCTCCAGATCTCTGCATATCTAGCCCCTCCTAGTCACTCAGTCTCAGTTCAGATGTTCACATTCTCACTGACATTCACTTGTAAGTAGCCCTTTCCCACCACTGTAACCCATCACTTTCCATTACAATATTTCTTTTTTTTTTAATTTTATTTTTAAACTTTACATAACTGTATTAGTTTTGCCAAATATCAAAATTACAACATTTCTGTTTCCATTTATTTCATAGCATACATGTGTGCTAAGTCACTTCAGTCATGTCTGACCAATAGGCTGTAGCCTGCCAGGCACCTCTGTCCATGGAATTCCTCAGGCAAGAATGCTGGAGAGGGTAGCCATTCCCTTCTCCAGGGGATCTTCCCGATCCAAGGATGGAAACTGCATCTTTTATGTCTCCTGCATTGGCAGGTGGGTTCTTAACCACTAGTGCCACCTGGGAAGCCCTTATTTCATAGCATCGATCACTAATTTCATTTATTTGGTTATTTGATTATTTCTGCCTCCCTACCCCAATGCCATGCTTACTCCTTGGAAGGACAGATATTACCAACCTAGACAACATTTTAAAAAGCAGAGACATTACTTTGCCAACAAAGGTCCATCTAGTCAAGGCTATGGTTTTTCCAGTAGTCATGTATGGATATGAGTTGGACTATAAAGAAAGCTGAGCACTGAAGAATTGCTGATTTTGAACTGTGGTGTTGGAGAAGACTCTTGAGAGTCCCTTGGACTGCAAGGAGGATTGACGTGCTGCAGTCCATGGGGTCGCAAAGAGTTGGACATGACTGATCAACTGAACTGACCCCAATGCCAGTTTAAGACTAAATATTAAAAAACTAAAATCATGGCATCCAGCCCCATTACTGCATGGCAAATAGAAGGGGGAAAGGTGGAAGTAGTGACAGATTTCCTCCTCCTGGGCTCCAGAATCACTGTGGACAGTGACTGCAGCCATGAAATCAGAAGAAAATTGCTTCTTGGCAGGAAAGCAATGACAAACCTAGACAGTGTGTTGAAAAGCAGACACATGACTCTGCCGACAAAGGTCCATATAGCCAAGGCTATGGTCTTCCCAGTGGTCATGTACAGTTGTGAGGGCTGGACCATAAAGAAGGCAGAATGTCAAAGAATTGATGCCTTTAAACTGTGGTGCTGGAGAAGACTCCTGAAAGTCCCTTGGACAACACAGAGATCAAACCAGTCAATATTAAGGGAGATCAACCCTGAATATTCACTGGAAGGACTGATGCTTAAGCTGAAGCTCCAGTATTTTGGTCATCTGATGTGAACAGACGACTCCCTGGAAAAGTCCCTGATGCTGGGAAAGATTGAGGGCAGAAAAAGAGGGTGTCAGAGGATGAGATGGTTGGACGGCATCTCTGATGTAATGAACACGAACTTGGGCAAACACTGCGGGATGGTGAGGGACAGGGAGGCCTGGCATGCTGCAGTCCATGGGGTCTCAAAGAGTCGGATATGACTGGGTGACTGAACAACAACAACCCCAATGCCATCCTATGAATGGGGATCTAGTCTGTCTAGTTCATCCCTCTATGCCTTGAGTTGTGCCTAGCATACACTCAGTTCTCCATGAAGATTTGTTGAATGAGCAAAAGAACAAAGTTCCTCTTGTTTGCTTAAATCAATAGAATTCTGGCTATATAGAATTCCCATTTTGTTTTAGGCTTGAAAATGGGAAATGTGAGGGGAAATGTACATTTTTCTGCAAGGAATGCTAGAAACCCAGACTCATATAATAGAAAATTTATTATCATAAAGGAAAAAAAATAAAGGATAAATTATAAGAAATATTTAGAGATATCTGTGGACAGTAATATACCCATTTCATGGGTTCTGAATCTATATACATCCAGAAGCCCACACCACAGGCTGGCTGGTATGCTACTGCCTTCTACAGAATGCCGAGAAAACTGGGCTTGTGGTCTAATATAACAGGAAGGGCGGTTTGAGAGGCAGCAGGATTACTGCCAATATGACAGCTCTCACCCTCAGCTCCCAGAGGGGAGAGACCAAGAACCACAAAACCACCAAGGCCAGTGCTCTGACTTCTGGAGAATATACAGGCCCCAGGGTAAGTAATGAGCTAGGCCTGGCAGACTGTATGTTATTCCGAGATGAGATGAAGAGAAACAGAGCAGAGATGGATGAGCGCCCGTGGGAAAAGGCGAGTATCAACTCTCACACACACCATTGTGCCCTGTATGACTGGGTTAAACAGAAATCTGGCAGGCAGCGAGAAATGGAACTGAAGGAAGCAAAAAAGAGCAGACAATGCACTCCTCTCTCATTCTCTAACTTTCTGGTGAGGAAATAAAATGTTGCTACCAAAGGTACCACGTGATGGCATTAATTATCTCATTCTTCCATCATCAAGAGAGAATCGATTCATATTATCATTAACATGAGGCCACTTTAGAAAAAAGTAGTACATTGTAGTGATTAGTAATTGAAATTCTGGATCCCATGCAAACCTGGGCTCAAATTATGGTTTTATCTCATAGAACCATAACACTTTTTTACAATGAGGATGCTTTATTAACACTACATGAGATTGTATAAAGAAAAAATAGATGGTTCATGTGAAAAGATTAATTCAGCACCTGGAACAGAGAGCTCTCAATAAATAATAAAATATAAACAAGATATGAAATTACTATTTTACCATCTAATCTTCTTTTATCTTCCAATGGACAAAGCAAGTGGTCTAAATAAACACACATATTCTCCACAAAAAGAATCTATGGGATATTTTGAATGTGAAAGAGTTAAAGAACTAAAAAAGGTAAGTGTTCTATATTTAAAATATGTGTAGGTCTAGAAATCCCCCCAAAAGTCAACTATGAGCTGCAGGCTTTTAATTATTAAGAGCAATAGCCAGTTGTCAAATAAAGAACAAATAATATAATTTTAGAATTAAAATATAAACTTTTATATTGATGCAATATACTATTATTTTCCACTTGTTTGGCAAGGAATAAAAAGTTGAAGGATGACTTTTAATAATAATAGTGTATAAAGAAATATGTACCCTTGTACATTGTTGTTGGAAGCATAAGTAAATATAAACTCTCTGGAGGACAATTTTCCAACATGTGCCAAACACTTTAAAAATGCTTCGTCTTTGATCCAGAATTTATTCTAAGAAAACAACAAAGGAGTTCCACAAAGATACATGCATAAGTATATCATTTTAGATTTTTTAAACAGTCCTTCCTGCTCACAGAAATCTTGCCTGTCCATTGTTGAGATTTTGCTAAATAAATTATGGTAAATATTTTGTAGCCACTGAAAATGATAATATAGATATACAAAGCTCATGATACATTGCCATTCATTGTAAAAGTTAATATTTTCCTGCACTTAGAAATATGATATCAGTTCTTTGCTGTATATATCATTAAATATAAAAAAGAAAGTGAGAAAGTGGCAAAATTGGCAGAGTAGGAAAACCCTGAGCTCACTTCTCCCATGGTTGTTGTTGTTCTTTAGTTGCTAAGTTGTGTCTGACTCTTTGAGACCCCATGGACTGTAGCCCTTCAGGCTCCTCTACCCATGGGATTTCCCAGGCAAGAATGCTGGATTGTTTTGCCATTTTCTTCTCCAACAGACCTTCCCGACCCAGGGGTCAAACTTAGGTCTCCTGCTTGGCAGGCAGAATCTTTACCACTGAGTCACCTGGGAAGTCCACCTCCTCTCATAAGCACACTAAAATTACAAATATTTATAGAGCAGTTGTCAATGAACACAACCCAAAGACTAGCAGAAGAGATCTTCTATGACTAAAGATATAAAGAAGGAATCACAATAAAATAGGGAGGAGGAGCAGAGACAAGGTAGAGTTAAGATCCATACCCCCAGGTAGGCAACCCACAAATGGGAGAATAATCACAATTAAAGAGGTTTTTCCCCAAAAGAATGAGGCCTCTGAGCCCCATATCAGGATCCCCAATCTGAAGGTCCTGCACCAAAAAGTGAGGTCCCCAAACATTTGGATTTGAAGGCCAATGGGGTATACTTCCAGGAGAGTCAGAGGTCTGTAGAAACCACAGTCTCTGCTCTTAAAAGACTCAGACAAACTCTCACACACTCCAAGATCCAGGGCAGAAGCAGCATTTTGAAAGAAGTGTGGGGCAGACACACTTGCTGATCTTGGAGAGCCTCCTCTAGAAGCAGCTAGAAACTGGAACTCATCCAGGGAAAAAAGATGCTGGCAGCAGCCATATAGGGGCAGCAGCTATTTAGCTCCTAAATGGTGCTGGCAAGTGCCATTTTGGAACACTCCTTCTGTCATATAGGCACTAGGACCAGCTCCTCCCACTAGCCAGTCAGTATCTTGGGGACGTCCCAGGTCAAGCAATTTTGGTTGGGGTCATAGTCACACCCACCTGCAGGGTGCCTACCATAAGACCTCTGGCAGCCCCCCGTCATCCCAGGACTCAATAGTACCCACCAGAGCATCCAGGACCCAGCTCCACACGTCAGTGGGCCAGCACTATCTCTGGGGCACGCATCACCCTGCAGCTAGCCATGTCAGAAGCCAGCCAGTTGACACCAGACCTGGGACCCTCCTAGGTCACAACCTCACCAATCAGTAGGCTGACACTAACTCTGGGACTCCATGTGCCCCATTACCAGCACCATGGGACCCTGCTTTGCCCACCAGAAAGCCTGTACTAGCCCCAAGACCACCCAGGGTTCTGCAGCCAGCCAACTCAGGACATGATCCTGTCTGCTAGTGGGTCAGCATCAGGATTCCTCTGGTCATGCAGCCAGCCATGCCAGGACCTAGTTCCACCAACCAACTGGAACAAGGTCAGTCATGCGTATCAGAATGTCCATGGTAGTCAGTCCACCTCAACAGAAGGACAAATGCAGCCCAAATAGAGGGCACCTCTAGGACACATAGCTCTGGTGACCAGAGGGAAGTGTACTGTTGGGCCCCATAGAGTGTCTTCTGCACAGGGCTATGTCTCCAAGTTCAGGAAATATACATAGAAATGAAAGTGAATTGGTCAAAATGAGGCAACAGAGGAATATGTCCCAAATGAAGGAACAAGATAAAAACTCAGAAGAAAAAGTAAGTGAAGTGGAGATAAGCAATCTACCTGATAAAGAATTCAAGGTAATAATCATAAAAATGCTCAAAGAACTCAGAGGAAGAATGGAAAAACATAGTAAGAAGTTTCACAAAGAGTTAGAAAAATATAAAAAATAACCAAAGAGAACTAAAGAATACAATAACTGAAACAATATACTAGAAGGAATCAACAGTATAACCCTAACCCTAACTAATTAATTTAAAAAATAAACTGCAAACTAGAAGACAGAGTGATTACCTAAGGTAAATGTAAAAAGGAAAAAAGAATTTTTTAAAAATGAGGTGCATGTAAGAGACTTCTGGGACAATGTCAAGTGTACCAACATTCATATTAAGAAGATCCCAAAGACCTACCTTATAGCACAGGAAACTCTGCTCAGTATATATAACAACCTAAATGGGAAGTGAATTTGAAAAAAAAAAAATGGATACATGTATATGAATAACTAAATTACTTTGCTGTACGTCTGAAAGTAACACAACATTGTTAATCAACTGTATTCTAATATGAAATAAAATGTTTTTTTCAAAAGTCATCCCAAAAGGAGAAAAGAGAAATAAAATTTCAGAGAATATACTTGAAGACAAAATAACTGAAAATTTCCCTAACATGAGAAAGGAAATAGATATTCAGGTCAAGGAAGTAGAGTCAGGATCAACAGGATCAACCCAAGAACCCGACACCAAGACACATTCTAATTAAAATGGTAAAAATTAAAGACAGAAGATATCAGAAACAGCAAGGAAAAAGCAATAAATTATGTACAAGGAAACTCCTTCCCATAAGACTCAGCTGAAATTTTAGCAGAAAATATGCAGGCAAGAAAGGAGTGACACAATATACATAAAGTGATGATAGGGGAAAACCTACAAGCAAGAATATTCTGTCTGGCAAAGATATCATTAAGATTTGAAGGATTAAAAGTTTTACAGATAGAGCTAGAAGTTTTACAGAAAAGCAAGAGCTATCTCCAAGAGGTGGTACCGGTGGTACCAGTGTTACCAGATGTACAGGTACATCAGCCTGTAAAGCAGGCAACTTGCGAGTTCGATCCCTGGGTCAGGAAGACCCCCTGGAGAAGGAAATGGCAACCCACTCCAGTAGTCTTGCCTGGAAAATTCCATGGACAGAGGAGCCTGGTGGGCTACAGTCCATGGGGTCGTGAAGAGTCAGACATGACTGAGCGCGAGCACACAAGAGTTAAAAGACATTCATCAACACAAAACACCTGCACTAAAAATGTTAAAGGGACTTCTCTAAGAGGAAAGAAAAAGGCCACAAAATGAAAAATCTCATTGGTAAAGGCAAATATATAGTAAAAATAGTAGATCAACCACTTATAAAGCTAGTAGGGAGATTAAAAGACTAAAGTAGTAAAATCATCTAAATCCACAATAAGTAGTTAAGAGATTGCACAAAAAAAATAATGTAAAATATGATGTCAAAAACAGTAAATGTGGGTGGGTGAATTAAAAATGCAGTCATTAAATTCATTTGATTTTAAGAGATCAGCAACTTAAAATAATCACATATACATAAATTGTTCTATATACACTTCATGGAAATCACAAAACCCAAATTTATAATTCATGCACACACAAAAAGAGAAAGAGATACAAATGTGACACTAAAAGTGAAAGTGAAAGTTGCTCAGTCGTGTCTGACTCTTTGTGACCCCATGGCATATACAGTCCATGGAATTATCCAGGCTAGAATACTGGAGTGGGTAGGCTTTCCCTTCTCCAGGGGATCTTCCCAACCCAGGGATCAAACCCAGGTCTCCCGCATTGCAGGAGGATTCTTTACCAGCTGAGCCACAAAGGAAGCCCAAGAATACTAGAGTGGGTAGCCTAGCCCTTCTCCAGCAGATCTTCCCAACCTAGGAATCAGACCAGGGTCTCCTGCATTGCAGACTGATTCTTTACCAGCTGAGCTACCGAGGAAGCCTGTAACACTAAAGATAGTCTTCAAATCACAGGGGAAGAGCACAAAAGAAGAAAGGAACAAAAAAGAACTGCAAAAATAACCCCTAATCAATTAACAACATGGCAGCAAATACACAGCTACGATAATTACTTCAAATGTGAACAGACTTAATGGTCCAATTGAAAAATATAGAATGGCTGAATGGATGTAAAAACAAGAGCCATATATGCTGCCTACAAGAGACTCACTTCAGCTTTAAAAACACACACAGACTGAAAGTGAGGGAATGGAAAAGGTATTTCATGCAAATGGAAACATAAAGAAAGCCAGGTACTTACATGAGACAAAATAAAAATACTGTAAAAAGAGATAAAGATATTACATGATAATAAATTATGTAATCAATCCAGGAAGATATAACAATTATCAAGAAAAATATGTCCCCAACATAGGAGTACCTAAATACAAAAAGCAAGTATTAACAACCATGAAAGATAAATAGCCAGTACTACAATAGTAGCATGGGAATTTAACATCCCACTTACATAATTCAGACAGAAAATTAATAATGAAACACTGGCCTAAAATGATACATGTAGTTCAAATGGCGTTAAGAGATACATATAGATCCTGAAGTCAGGTAGGTTGATTCCTCCAGTTCCATTCTTCTTTCTCAAGATAGCTTTGGCTATTTGAGGTTTTTTGTATTTCCATACAAATTGTGAAATTATTTGTTCTAGCTCTGTGAAGAATACCGTTGGTAGCTTGATAGGGATTGCATTGAATCTATAAATTGCTTTGGGTAGTATACTCATTTTCACTATATTGATTCTTCCAATCCATGAACATGGTATGTTTCTCCATCTATTAGTGTCCTCTTTGATTTCTTTCACCAGTGTTTTATAGTTTTCTATATATAGGTCTTTAGTTTCTTTAAGTAGATATATTCCTAAGTATTTTATTCTTTCCGTTGCAATGGTGAATGGAATTGTTTCTTTAATTTCTCTTTCTGTTTTCTCATTATTAGTGTATAGGAATGCAAGGGATTTCTGTGTGTTGATTTTATATCCTGCAACTTTACTATAATCATTGATTAGTTCTAGTAATTTTCTGGTGGAGTCTTTAGGATTTTCTATGTAGGGGATCATGTCATCTGCAAATAGTGAGAGTTTTACTTCTTCTTATGAAACTGGAGCCTATTATACAGAGTGAAGTAAGCCAGAAAGAAAAACACCAATACAGTATACTAACACATATATATGGAATTTAGAAAGATGGTAACAATAACCCTGTGTACGAGCCAGCAAAAGAGACACTGATGTATAGATAAGTCTTATGGACTCTGTGGGAGAGGGAGAGGGTGGGGAGATTTGGGAGAATGGCATTGAAACATGTATAATATCATGTATGAAACGAGTCGCCAGTCCAGGTTCAATATACGATACTGGATGCTTGGGGCTGGTGCACTGGGACGACCCAGAGGGAGGGTATGGGGAGGGAGGAGGGAGGAGGGTTCAGGATGGGGAACACAGGTATACCTGTGGTGGATTCATTTAGATATTTGGCAAAACTAAGACAATATTGTAAAGTTTAAAAATAAAATTTAAAGAAAAAAAAAAGAGAGATACATATAGAATATTCCACCCGAAAGCAGCAGAATACATACTCTTTTCAAGTGCACATGGAGCGTTCTCCAGGACAGATCATATACTAGGCCATGAAACAAGTCTCAGTAAATTTAAGAAGATTGAAATCATAACTAAACATCTTTTCTAAGGCAAACGCTATGAGGCTGGAAATCAACTACAAGAAAAAAATTTTCAAAACACAAAAGTATGTGTTGGCTAAACAATATGCAACTAAACAACCAGTAGGGCACTGAAGAAATCAGAAAGGAAATAAATACCTGGAGTCAGATGAAAGCAAGAGCAAAATCAATGGTACTCAGCAAAAGCAGTTCTAAGAGGGAACTTCATAGTGATAAAGACTATCTCAGGAAACAAGAAAAATTTGAAATAAACAAACTAACATTACAACTAAAGGAACTAGATAAACAAGACATACAAAACCAGAATTCAGTATAGGGAAAGAAATAACAAAGATCAGAACAGATAAATGAAATAGATGTTAAAGCTAACAAAAGATCAATGAAACTAAGAACTGTTTATTTGAAAAAAAATCCATAAACCTTTAGTAGACAGACTCATCAAGAAAAAAAAAAAAGACAATCCAAATAAATAAAATCAGAAGTAAAAAAGTAGAAGATAAACTGACAAAAAATTGCAGAGGAAGCACACTTCCAAACTCATTCTACAAGTATCATCCTGATAATAAAATCAAAGATATACTTTTAAAAAAGAAAATTACAGGTTAATATCACTGATGAGCATAGATGCAAAAATCTGGGACAAAATATCAACAAACTGAATCTGAGAATATATTAAAAGGATCATATAGGATATATCATGATCAAGTGGGATTTATCCTAGGGATGGAAGGATGGCTCCATATCCACAAATCAATCACTGTGATACACTGCATTGCTGTTGTTGTTCAGTTGCTCAGTTCTGTCTGACCTTTTGCAACCCCATGGATTGCACATGCCAGGCTTCCCTGTCCTTCACCATCTCCTGAAGCTTTCTCAAACTCATGTCCATTGAGTCATGTCATCCAACCATCTCATACTCTTTCTTCTCCTTTTCCTCCTGCCATCAATCTTTCTGGCATCAGGGTCTTTTCCAATGAATTGGCTCTTCACATCAGATGGCCAAAGTATTGGAGTTTCAGCTTCAACATCAGTCCTTCCAATGAATATTCAACATTGATTTCCTTTAGGATCGACTGATTTGATCTGCTTGCAGTCTAAGGGACTCTCAAGAGTCTTCTTCAGCACCACAGTTCAAAAGCATCAATTCTTTGGTGCTCAGCATTCTTTATGGTCCAACTCTCACATCCATACATGACTACTGGAAAAAGCATAGCTTTGATTATACAGACCTTTGTTGGCAAAGTAATATCTCTGATTTTTAATATACTCTCTAGGTTGGTCATAGCTTTTCTTCCAAGGAGCAAGTGTCTTTTAATTTCATGGCTGCAGTCACCATCTGCAGTGAGTTTGGAGCCCCCAAAAATAAAGTCTGACACTATTTCCACTGTTTCCCCATCTATTTCCCATGAAGTGATGGGACCAGATGCCATGATCTTCATTTTCTGAATGTTGAGCTTTAAGCCAACTTTTTCACTCTCTTCTTTCACTTTCATCAAGATGGTTTTTAGTTCCTCTTTGCTTTCTTCCATAAGGGTGGTGTCATCTGCATATCTGAAGTTATTGATATTTCTCCCAGAAATCTTGATTTCAGCTTGCATTCATCCAGCCCAGTATTTAGCATGATGTGATGTACTCTGCATAGAAGTTAAATAAGCAGGGTGACAACACACAGCCTTGATGTACTCCTTTCCCCATTTTGAACCACATTAACACCACAGTAACAGGCTGAAAAAATAAAAATGGCATGATCATCTTAATAAATGAAAAAAAATCTTCTGACAAAATTCAGCATCCATTTATAACCTAATTTCTCCACAAAGTGGGTACAGAGGAAACAGACCTCAACATTATATGACAAGTCCACAGCTAACATCATATTCAATGGCAAAAACCTAAAAGCATTTCTTTTAAGATCAGGAACAAGACAACGATAACCACTCTTGTCACTTTTATTCAACATAGTATTGGAAGTCTTAGTCATACCAATGAGGCAAGAGAGAGAAATAAAGGAATCTAAATTGGAAAGACAGAAGAAAAGCTGTACTGTTTGCAGATGACATAATACCACACATAAAATATTCTCAAGACACCCCCCCCAAACTTGCTAGAATTCATGAATGAATTTGGTAAAATAGCAGGATAGAAAATTAATATAATAAATCTGTTGCATTTCCATATACTATAATTGAACTATCAGAAAGAGAAATTAGGAAAACAATTCTGTGTCAACATCAAAAAGAATACAGATGCATACTACTCTATATAAAACAGATAAACAACAAGGTTCTACTATACAGCACAGGGAACTGTATTCAATATCTTATAATTACCTACAATACAAAGTAATTGAAAAAGAATATATATATATATCAGAATGTATATTGATATATGATATATATATGAAACATTTTATATCAGAAATTAACACAATATTTAATATTTAATATTTTGTACAGTTCTTCTGTGTATTCTGTGCAAGAACACACAGAAGAACTGTACAAAAAAAGATCTTCACAACCCAGATAATCATGATGGTGTGATCACTGACCTAGAGCCAGACATCCTGGAATGTGAAGGCAAGTGGGCCTTAGAAAGTATCACTACAAACAAAACTAGTGGAGGTGATGGAATTCCAGTTGAGCTCTTTCAAATCCTGAAAGATGATGCTGTGAAAGTGCTGCATTCAATATGCCAGCAAATTTGGAAAACTCAGCAGTGGCCACAGGACTGGAAAAGGTCAGTTTTCATTCCAATCCCAAAGAAAAGCAATGCCAAAGAATGCTCAAACTACTGCACAATGGCACTCATCTCACACGCTAGTAAAGTAATGCTCAAAATTCTCCAAGCCAGGCTTCAGCTTTCAGATGTTCAAGCTGGTTTTAGAAAAGGCAGAGGAACCAGAGATCAAATTGCCAACATCCGCTGGATCATGGAAAAAGCAAGAGAGTTCCAGAAAAACATCTATTTCTGCTTTATTGACTATGCCAAAGCCTTTGACTGTGTGGATCACAATAAACTGTGGGAAATTCTGAAAGAGATGGGAATACCAGACCACCTGATCTGCCTCTTGAGAAATTTGTATGCAGGTCAGGAAGCAACAGTTAGAACTGGACATGGAACAACAGACTGGTTCCAAATAGGAAAAGGAGTACGTCAAGGCTGTATATTGTCACCCTGCTTATTTAACTTATATGCAGAGTACATCATGAGAAACGCTGGACTGGAAGAAGCACAAGCTGGAATCAAGACTGCTGGGAGAAATATCAATAACCTCAGATATGCAGATGACACCACCCTTATGGCAGAAAGTAAAGAGGAACTAAAAAGCTTCTTGATGAAAGTGAAAGTGGAGAGTAAAAAAGTTGGCTAAAGCTCAACATTCAGAAAACAAAGATCATGGCATGTGGTCCCATCACTTCATGGGAAATAGATGGGGAAACAGTGGAAACAGTGTCCGACTTTATTTTCTTGGGCTCGAAGCTCACTGCAGATGGTGACTGCAGCCATGAAATTAAAAGACGCTTACTCCTTGGAAGGAAAGTTATGACCAACCTAGATAGCATATTCAAAAGCAGAGACATTACTTTGCCAACAAAGTTTCGTCTAGTCAAGGCTATGGTTTTTCCTGTGGTCATGTATGGATGTGAGAGTTGGACTGCGAAGAAGGCTGAGCGCCGAAGAATTGATGCTTTTGAACTGTGGTGTTGGAGAAGACTCTTGAGAGTCCCTTGGACTGCAAGGAGATCCAACCAGTCCATTCTGAAGGAGATCAGCCCTGGGATTTCTTTGGAAGGACTGATGCTAAAGCTGAAACTCCAGTACTTTGGCCACCTGATGAGAAGAGTTGACTCATTGGAAAAGACTCTGATGCTGGGAGGGATTGGGGGCAGGAGGAGAAGGGGACAACAGAGGATGAGATGGCTGGATGGCATCACTGACTCGATGGACGTGGGTCTGAGTGAACTCCGGGAGTTGGTGATGGACAGGGAGGCCTGGCGTGCTGCAATTCATGGGGTCACAAAGAGTCGGACACGACTGAGCGACTGAACTGAACACAATATTGTAAATCAACTATACTTCCATAAAAAAAAATAAATAAATAAATTATCATCCAAAAAATATTAATGGTTTTTGGATGTCTTTTTATACTACTATCAATCTTTGTTTGCTTCACCTAAACTACATCCAATTTTCTTTGTCTCATCAGCACTATAATGGTACACTATCAATTTTTTTCTTATCCACTATTACTTAACCAAAATATTGGCTTGACCAGAGAACACATTAGAGAACAGCACTGACTGGGAATGGTTCTCCTTGTCTTGTTTTCAGTGTTCTTGTGAAGGAAAGTCACCTAGTCTTCTGGGACCATTTTTTCCCTTGTAAGTGATAAAATGAGACACCAATATACTGGAAGCATACAAGTAAAACCATAATGGTAGTTAGAGTATTTTGAAAATCTATCATTTTAGCTACATGATTTAATTTAAAACCAAAGGAGTAAGAAACAATAGGATGACTAGCCAGATGAACAGTTTTAAGGCTTGATATTGAAAATCCATTTCTCCTTTTTTAAAACCAGCCAGAACTTTTTAAAGCACTGTATTGTTTCCCACTATAATTCATGTCATCACTAACACCTAAAGCGTAAAAGATGCCTGCCTCTTGCTTGCCTTGGGTGTTAGTGAGGTTGTGGCAGCCACTGAAAGAGAACTCAAATTTTGGCAATAAAAGTCACTTTTCACTTGAGTTTTCTCCTCTTTCCTTCCAAGTCAAATTGTACTTAGTTAATGATTTTGATGCCATTTTGGACCAAATACAATAAATGTAGAGCCAAATGTACAGCTTATTTCATGGTATGTTTAGAATCAGCCCTACACTGCCAAAGTGAGGGAAAAAGTTGGATAAATCTGAATAGTACAGACAGCTCCTCTGGAAAATTTGCCTTGTCTGTCTGGGATTACCTGAATTATCAGTAAGCATTCATTTGTATACAAAAAATGTTTTCCTTTCGGAGAAAGTTTTTGTTTTGCAGGAAACAAATGGAATCTGTTTTCACTACTAACCATCCAGTTGGAATATGTTGACCAAAATGACACAGTAGAGAATATGGTGGAGAGAATGTTAGAGAATATTGCGGAAAATATTCAGAAAAATATGCAGAAAAAATTCTCACAGTAGAGAATATTGCAGATAAATCTTCACTACCCAAGAATATGTAAGTTCTCATCTGTGTAGGGGATACCTGCATTTCTATACACTAAAAATGAACTAACTAGGCAAAAAATAAGTTAAAACAATTACCTTTACAATAGCACCACAAAGAATGATATATTTAGGATTAAATTTAACCAAGAACGTGAAAGATGTATACACTGAAAATTATAAAATATTTATAGGGCTTCCCTGGTGGTCCAGTGGCTAAGAATTCACCTGCCAATGCAAGGGAGGTGGGTCCATCTCTGCTCTGAAAAGATCCCACATGCCATGTGGCAACTAAGCCTGTGCACCTCAACTACTAAGCCAGGGCTGTAGAGCCTGTCAGGCACAACTAATGAGTTGAGCCACAGCTACTGAAGCCTGTGGGTCTAGAGCCCATACACTGCAACAAGAGAAGCCACCACAGTGAGAAGCCAATGCATCGCAACTAGAGAGTAGTCCCCATTCTCCACAACTAGAGAAAGCTGGCTCTCAGCGACAAAGACTCGGCACAGCCAGAAATAAATAAAAAATAATAATCATTAAAAAATTATAAAAGAAATTGAAAAGGACACAAGTAAATTGAAAAAGACATAAATAAATAGAGAAATAGTCCATGTTCATGGATTGGAAGAAGTAAAGCTATTAAAGTATTCATAGTACTCAAAGTCATTTACAGATTTAACACAATGCCTATCAAAATTCTAATGGCATTCTTCATAGAAATAGGGGGAAAAATTAATCCTAAAATCCATATGGAACTGCAAATGGGTCCAAATAGCTAAATTCTTAAACATGAGCTTTGAACAAGAAGATCAATGCTAAAACCACCACAGTTCCTGATTTCAAAATATATTACCAAAAAAAGTGATGAGAAATTAAACCATTGAAAATATATTACAAAGCTCTAGTAATCTAAACAGTATGGTACTAGCATAAAAACATATATATATGCCAGTGGAAGAGAAAAGACAGAAAATCCATACACTTATGGTCAGCTGATCCTCAATAATGGTGCAAAGAATAACACTCATTACTAAATACTGTTGGAAAAACTGGATATCTACAACCAAAGGAGTAAAATTGGACCCATGTCTCATACCATATAAATAACAAATTCAAGATGGATTCAAGGCTTAAATTTAAGACCTGATATCATAAGACTCTAGAAGTAAACATAGGAAAACCACTTGACATTGGCCTGTGCAATTATTTTTTTTTTTAAGATATGCTCCCCTAAGCACAAGCAACAAAAGCAAAATAGACAAGTGGGATTACATCTAACCTAAGGCTTCTGCATAGCAAAGCAAACAATCAACAGAGTAAAAAGGCAACCTAAGGAATGAGAAAAACATCTGCAAATCATACATCTGATAAGGAATTAATATTAAAAATATATAAGAACTCTTACAATTCCATAGCAAAATATAAAAGATAACCTGATTAAAATATAAGCAAAAGACCTGAATAGACATTTCTCAAAAGAAGACACAAATGGCCATCGAGTATACAAAAAGATGATTAGTATCACTAACCATTAAGGAAATTCAAATAGAAACCACAACATTATAACACTTCACACCTCTCAAGGTAGCAATTATTTAAAAAATAACAAAGCAAACAAACAAAAACGAGAGTAGGTGAAGATGCAGAGAAAAATGGAACTTTGGTACAGATATGAGGGAATATAATTTGGTACAGCCATCATGGAGCAGTATGAAGGTTCTTCAAAAAATTAAAAATAGACTATTACATAGCAATTCTACTCTGAACATATATATAAAAGAAATGAAAGCAATATCTTCACTCCCATGTTCACTGCAGCATTATTCACAATAGCCAAGATACAAAAAAACCTAAGCAATTGTCAGTGGATGAATGAGAAAATAAAATGTGCTGTATTTATGATGGAGCAGGATGTGGCATGGTGCCCCCTCAAAAGAGCCTGAGCAGAGCTTTGGAATGTTTGGTGTTCTCTCCCAAGTGTGCTGCAGGCCCAGGTGTATGTATATAAGAGAATATTCAGTCAGTTCCATTCAGTCACTCAGTTGTGTCCGACTCTTTGCAACCTGGTGAACTGCAGCACACCAGGCCTCTCTGTCCATCATCAACTCCCAGAGTTTAGTCAAACTCATGTCCATTGAGTTTGGGATGCCATCCAACCATCTCTTCCTGTGTCATCCCCTTCTCCTGCCTTCAATCTTTCCCAGCATCAGGGTCTTTTCCTATGACTTAGTTCTTTGCATCAGGTGGCCAAAGTACTGGAGTTTCAGCTTCAGTATCAGCCCTTCCAATGAATATTCAGGGCTGATTTCCTTTAGGATGGACTGGTTGGATCTCCTTGCCATCCAAAGGACTCTCAAGAGTCTTCTCCAACACCACAGTTCAAAAACATTAATTCTTCAGTGCTCAGCTTTCCTTATAGTCCAACTCTCATATCCACCCATGACTCCTGGAAAAGCCATAGCTTTGACTAGATGGACCTTAGTTGGCAAAGTAATGTCTCTGCTTTTTAATATGCTGTTTTGGTTGGTCTTAACTTTCCTTCCAAGGAACAAGTATCTTTTAATTTCATGGGTGCAGTCACCATCTGCAGTGATTTTGGAGCCCAAAAAAATAAAGTCAGCCACTGTTTCCCCATCTATTTGCCATGAAGTGATGGGACCAGATGCCATGATCTTAGTTTTCTGAATGTTGAGCTTTATGCCAACTTTTTCACTCTCCTCTTTCTCTTTCATCAAGAGATTCTTTAGTTCATCTTCGCTTTCTGCCATAGGGGTGGTGTCATCTGCATATCTGAGGTTATTGATATTTCTCCTGGCAATCTTGATTCCAGCCTGTGCTTCATCCAGCCCAGAGTTTCTTCTGATGTACTCTGCATATAAGTTAAATAAACAGGGTGACAATATACAGCCTTGACGTACTCCTTTCCCAATTTGGAACCAGTCTGTTGTTCCATGTCCAGTTCTAACTGTTGCTTCCTGACCTGCATACAGATTTCTCAAGAGGTGGGTCAGGTGGTCTGGTATTGCCATCTCTTTCAGAATTTCCCAGCGTGTGGCAGCTGCATGGCACTTGAGCAAGTGGTGGCTGTGCCTCTCTGGGACGGCTGTGAGGAGATAGCCCACATCTAAGGTCAGAGAAATCCCAGTAAGATGGTAGGAGGTGCAAACTCACATTTAGAATCAAACCCCATTCCTGCCAGAGATGCTCAGATGGCTCAAACAAACCTTGTGTACACCAGGATCCTGGGACCCCACAGAGACTGGGACAGAACTGTGTTTGAGCATCTCCTGTGGAGGTATGGGTTAGCAGTGGACTACCACGGGGACAGGGGCTCTGGGTGCAGCAGACTCAGATATGGTATAAGCCCTCTTGGTGGAGATTGCTATTAACCCCACCATAGAGCCACCAGAACTTACACAGGACTGGGAAATAAAGTCTTGGAGGGCACAAACAGAACCTTGTGTGCACCAGGACCCAGGAGAAAGGAGTAATGACCCCACAAGAGACTGGCCCAGACTTGCCAGGGAGTGTCCAGGAGTCTCCAGTGGAGGTGTGGGTTGGCGGGGGCCTGCTGCAGGGTTGGGGGCACTGAGTGTAGCAGTACATGCATGGGATCTTTTGAAGGAGTTCACCATTATCTTCATTACCTCCACTATAGTTTGGCCCCACTAAATAGTAGGGAGGGAACATAGGTCCACCCATCAACAGAAAAATTGGATTAAAGATATACTGATCATGGCCCAGTCCATCAGAACAAGACCCAGGTTCCCCTGGAAAAGAAATGGCAACCCAGTCCAGCA